>NW_027069542.1:803845-908759 GCF_002906115.3 Quercus suber
TGCATTTATTGAAATTAAAGAAAGGTTATGTGGTGCTCCTTTATTAGCATTACTTGATTTTTCTAAAACTTTTAAGATTTAGTGTGATGCCTCAAGAATAGGTATTGGAGATGTTTTGATGCAAGAGAAGTGACTAATAGCCTATTTTGACAAGGAGCTTTATGTATTGATGAGAGCATTGGAGACTTGGCAACACTACCTTTGACCGAAAGAATTTGTCATACATACCGACCATGAGTCCTTGAAGCACTTGAAAGGACAAGTTAATGAAATGACTAGTTTGGATGGTGAAAAGAAGGCTGAGATGGTAAAGAAACTCCATGAAAGTGTACGGAAATATATAGGAAAGAAAAATGAGCAATATGCAACCAAAGCCAACAAGGGCCGTCGACAAGTCCTCTTTGAATCGGGTTATTAGGTTTGGGTGCATATGAGAAAAGAAAGATTTCCAGCCCGTAGGCAGTCCAAGCTACATCCTAGAGGGGATAGTCCATTTCAAGTCCTTGAGAGAATCAATGATAATGCATACAAGCTGGATCTTCTAGGTGAGTATAACATTAGTGCTACATTTAATATTTCTGATCTTTCTCCTTTTGATGTAGGTGACGATTCGAGGACGAATCCTTTTGAAGAGAAGGGGAATGATGAGAATCAACAAGCATTCAAAGATTCATTACATGTTCCAGTTGGGCCTATTACTAAAGCAAAATCTAAGAAGATCAAAGATGAACTTAATGGGCTGATTCAAGAGATTTTGGCTGATTTTAACGCAGGACATTCCAAACTTGGCCCAAAGGAAGATAAAGGCGTAATAAATTTAATCCAAGCTATTGAGGGCTAATCTAGCTTAATTGGGCGTGATTTATGGCGTGAATTAATGGCTGATTGATTTTCCAACTCCATATCAGTTAATAGATATTTTTCCTAGTTTGGAGCATCTAGTTTTGGACCAGATCTACCTTAATTTTAAGCTTTTTTATTTAGAACGTTTTTAGCTATTTTTCCTATTTTGGATATGCTAATTTCAGACCAAATCAACTTTTATTTAGGGTTTTATTATTTAGTATGTTTTTTATATTTTCTATTTCCAGTCATGTCATATAAATAGCATGCACTCATTGTAATAGAGGAATTATTGAATAAAAATCAGAAAATGTGAGACTTTGCTCTTCTTTTGGTTCTTCAAGAACTGTAAACTTATTAGGGATTCTTCCTTGTGGCGTTCAAACTTTATACCTTTGGTTTGTGATTCAATTATAATCATTGGGTCAAGGTGTTACACTTATACTTTTGGTTCGCGTTTCGATTAGAAACGTTGGGTTAGGATTTCTATTAAAAAAATCTGAAGTTTAGTTTTCTTGGGCAAGTATTCCAATATTTTTGTTGGGTCTCAAAGTATGTCAATTGAGGTTCGCATTATTATGGTGGCACCATTTGAGCTAGCATTGTCCACTGTTAAAGTGAATATGCCATTAATACCCCACTCACGCAAACACATCTCAATCTTTCTACCTATAGTCTCCCCCTTATAGTCTTCAACTTGACAAAAATTCAAAATTCTCTTATGCAACTTCCAATCATCATCAATAAAATGACCTGTAAGGGACATATAACACAGATTTTGAATACTAGTCCATGTGTCCGTAGTAAGACACACCTCACAACCCTTCGAGGCCCCCCCTTAGTTCTCTCTCTCAACACCATAAATGCCAATCACATCCCTAGTCACAGTTTGACGAGATGGGATATCCCTAATTCGCAACTTAGGTTGTAAGGTTGTTGAATATCTTTGAAACCCATACCTTTCAACAAACCTAAAAGGCAACTCATCTATTATAACCATTTCAACAATTGCCTTTCTAGAAGCCTCAAAAGTAAAGGCTATTGGCACAAGCTGAAACCCTTCCTCTCCATCCATTTTGGGTTCAAATGCTAAGGTTTGTTGCCCTTTAAGTGTATCTCTATTAGGGTTCTTAACACAAACTGGAGTATGATTCAATAAATTAGCAGTACCATGCCGCTTACTATCAGCTAGATAAGTTTTTTGACAGTAATTGCAAACAGCCTTAAAAATGACCCTCATTAATATCTATTTTTTCAAAGTAGTCCCAAGCAATAGACTTTTCCTATTACTACACACTTTGCCTTTACCTATAGGTGGAAGTGGAACCTCGGCATTAGTTGGAGTGGCAGTAGGTATAGCTTGGGCAGTAGGTGTTGTTTAGGAAGGGGGTATAGCTTGGGCAACAGATTCAGCTTGGGCAATAGGTGTTGTTTGGAAAGGGGGTGCATCACTAAAGGGTTCCATAACCTAAAGACATCAAAATTATGCATTAGCAAACAACCAAAAAAAAACTAATCCTAAGAAAATACAAGTACATTAATCATAGAAAAAAAAAACAAAACAAGGAATAAAATAGGCAGATAAGAAAATAAAAATGTGTTTGGATTTTATCTTTTTAAAATAGGGGTTCATATTCTTCTTTTACAATGAAGATACAAGTATATTGATCATAAAAAAAAATTTAAAAAAAACAAACAAACAAACAAACAAACAAAAACAAAAACAAAACAAGGAATAAAACAGGACAGATACAAATCACACTCAGAGCACACTAAAATAATGAATCAAACTAACTATAATGTCTGTCTGTAAAGAGTAAACATGAAAATAAACACAAAGCACACTCAGGAAAGTGATAACTCAAGTCTTCGAAAAATGATAACACAAACAAACACACTCAAATTAGGGGTTCCATCTTTAAAAAGAGATAAATCAAGTCTTAGACCAACAAATCAAATTAGAAAAAAAAAAAAATTAGGGTTTCATCTTTGAATCCAATCTATTGTTCAGTTTTGATCCCTAATCTTTAAGTTTTAAATCATTTGAACAAGATCCCTTAAGTTGCTTTTCATATCATTCTTATTACATATCAAAAAATAAATCATTTGAACAAAATGATAAACCCATATCACAAATACACAATCACAAAATACAGAAAAAGAGGGATGAAAAGGGAATTTTTTTTTTACTTGATTAAAGACTAGGAAGCCAAGACTGAGAAGACCCGTGGAGTGAAGATGGCGGCGTCAAGTGGGTTGTGAGGCGGCGGCAACAGCAACTAGCAACCCGGTGGAGTGAAAAAACTAGAAAGATTTTGAATCTTTGATGTAAAGGAGTAAAAGACTTGGTTGGTTTCAAAATAAAAAAGAGAGAAATCACTAGAGAGACTAGAGAGCTGAGAGAAAGGTAAGAACTTAGAGAAGACCCATTTATAAGAGAGAGAGAGATGAGGGTTGAGACTTGAGAGTCTTAAAGTGTAGCCGAGTAGGGAAAGGAGTAGGGAAAATCTGATTTTGATTTTGATTTTGATTTGAGGTGTAACCGAGTAGAGTCTTAAAACCTAAACCATGATTGATGACCATGGGCATAGGGAAGTGATGAAAAATTACCATCTGATTTGAAGTGTAGTAGTAAACAATATACAAGTACATTGATCATAAAAAATAAAAACAAACAAACAAAAACAAAAACAAAACAAGAAATAAAATAGGGCAGATACAAATCACACTCAGAGCAAGCTAAAATAATAAATCAAACTAACTATAATGTCTGTCTATAAAGAGTAAACATGAAAATAAACACAAAGCACACTCAGAAAAGTGATAACTCAAGTCTCCGAAAAATGATAACAGATACAAACACACTCAAATTAGGGGTTCCATCTTTAAAAAGAGATAAATCAAGTCTTAGACCAACAAATCAAATAAAGAAAAATTAGGGTTTCGTCTTTGAATGATTGAATCCAATCTATTGTTCAGTTTTGGTCCCTAATCTTAAAGTTTTAAATCATTTGAACAAGATCCCTTAAGTTGCTTTTCATATCATTCTTATTACATATCAAAAAATAAATCATTTGAACAAAATGATAAACCCATATCACAAATACACAATCACAAAATACAGAAAAAGAGGGATGAAAAGGGAAAAAAAAAATTACCTGATCTGAGACTAGGAAGTCGAGACTGATTCTATCTCTCCAAGCAAACCAAAAACCCTAAAACAACATAGATTTATGTTTCCCTCATAAATAAACACTTAATATTAATACTAACGAACTAAAATTTGAAGATGAGACAGTAACAGATTATAGTACCTTGAAATGAACCCTAAGGTCTGAACCCCTGGCCTTGCAAGCTGCAATAAAATAAAACATAAATCAAACAATCAGATCCAAACAACAAACGGTGAAACAAAAAACAAAATGGTTTTGTCAATAAATAAAAAGATAGGAAATGAAAACGCTTAAGAAACTGAAAGTGTAAAATGAAAATGTCGAACTTACATTTGGTGGGATTGTCGGGTTGAAAAGGTTTGTTTCAAAATAAAAAAGAGAGTTAGAACTTAGAAATCTATAGAGAGACTAGAGAGCGGAGAGAAAAATAAAAGCTCAGAGAAAATACCCATTTATAAGAGAGAGAGAGATGAGGTTTGAGACTTGAGAGTTGAGAGTCTTGAAGTGTAGCCGAGTAGAGAGGAGTGGGAAAATTCTGATTTGGATTTTGATAGGGGTAGCCATTCCATATCTTCAAATTGCTGACCATGGGCATAGGAAAGTGGTGAAATTTTTCATCTGATTTGAAGTATAGCCGTTCAGCCCATACCATATCTTCAGAAGAGATTTTTTTTGTGTGAATATTGAGAAATATGAGTGGTATTCTCTTACTTTAAGTCCCATCACCAAGGCAAACCTGAAGAAGCGTGGAGCAGTGACCAAAGTCCAATCAGACTCTCCACCTTCAGACTTCACGTGTTCTGGTTCTGTAATTTGGTATTTTTTTTTTTTTTTAATCTTAAGTAATCGGTCGGGTCGGGTACTACGGGTTTTTAACTCATGAACCCGCCACCCGAACCGATTAATTGGGTTTTACTAGAGACAGACCCGCAACCGACCCACCCTGGACTTTGGGTCCACCCGTTGGGCCTCGGGTCGGTCAGATTCGGGCGGGTTGGTCGGGTCTTTAACCCGCTGGACACCCCTAGTAACAGCAGTAGTGGGGGAAACACCACAGACAAGCAATACATGTCCAGGGTTCTTGATGTTCCTTTGGATGTTTTCCAAGAGGAGATGAGGATGAGGATGGCCTTTGGGTCACTTGCTGGTACATCCACCAGTGCCCCCTTGTCTACTTCTTCAAGTGAAAAGGAGACTCTGTATAGCTGTGCAGTAGGCATTCCTTCTAAAACTAACGAGAAAAAACTTACTTCCCTTAAAAGTTGGTACCAGATCCCTAACGACCTTAATACTCGATTGGCCGTCCATGGTGAATGGTGTAGTCATCCTCGTTTTGGGGTAGGTATCTATGAGGCTTACCTTCTAGGAGGACTTAGGTTGCCTCTTAATGCTTTTGCCAGAGAAATTCTTTATAGGTTAGGTTTAGGAATTAACCAACTTAATCCCAATGCATGGAGGCTTATCATCTTTATGCAAGTTTTATGGAGAGAAGTATTTGATGGGAACCGTCCTCTCACTGTGGACGAGTTCTTATACTGTTACAAGCCCTTTGAAATTAGTCAATCCCTAGGTTTTTACCAATTCTCAACTAGGGGTTCAAACTGTAGATTGGTGAGGTCCCTTCCCACATCTAATAGGAAGTGGAAGACGAAGTTCTTCTTCATCTTTGGGTTTTGGGCAGGAAACCCTGTTGAGGTAGGCAGGGATCCATTTCTTCCTTATACTTGTGAGATGGGGGATCTTCATCCAGAGGGTATGTCCCTTTTTCATTACTAATTTCATTTCTTTTGTTGTACTCATCTAACCTTTTCTTTTCCTTTTTTTTTTTTTTTTTTTAATAGTTGTAAGATGACCTTCCTTTAGCAAGCTTTACCTTAAGCATGTCCAACAAGCTCGTTTGTTTACTGACAGAACTTTCCACTCTTTGGCAACCTTGTGCTGTTTTACCACTTGGAATTTAGGGCCTGTACCAACTGAGGAAGCGCTAGCCCACAAGCTTACTACAAGCAGATGTGAGTTTTTGCTTAACATCTTTATTACTTGTTTCATCCAAACTCTAACATTTTTCTTCTTTGCAGGAATGGCAATCATGAAAGAAAATAAGGGGAAGGGTTTGGCAAACAAGGAAACTATACAAGAAGGGACTCATTCTCATCCTCATCTAGCTGTGGGGAATAAAAGGAAGACTTTACCTAAGATGATAGACATGGGAAGTCTTCCAAGTCATTGAGGACATAAAAAGGCAAAGCATGGGTTGTCCAAATCTAAGGTCGACAAACCTGGTTTAGTCGTCCCTCCTATCCCTACTAAGCAATCGTCTGTACAAATCTTTGACTTAGACTCATCTAATCCTCCTGAAACTACCCTGTCCAAACCTCCCCAAAGTGCTCTTGTGAATCTTCTTGAGAACAAAGATCTTGCCTGGGAAGGGTTCCAACAAGCTATGACTAAAGAGGAGGTTGTTGTGTGCTATGACATGTCTGTAAAGGAATTTGAACATTACACAGTTCATGATCTCTTCAAGGTATTTTCTTCGTCTTGAAACCTTCCATGAATTGGTATATTCGTCCACTTATCTTACATCCAATTCTCTTTATACAAGGTATGTCAAAGTTTATGGTAGCGTCCAGATAAGCTTACAAGTTGGACCATGAAAGAGTTAGACTAGAGGCAAAGATTCGTGAAATGCAGACAGAGTCCAGTCATCAGGCTGAAGTGAGGGTCAAGCTTGAGGAAGAGGTGAAGGAGTTAAAAAACCTCATCGAAGAGCTTAAAGAAAACGCTGTTGAAAATGACACTTGTCTTGATCATTTGCAAAAAAGAAGTGACGAGTTCTGCATCCTTCTTGCAGAGGCCAAAGGAGCAGCTATCAAAGAGTTCAAGGCGTCCAGCGAGTCCACTAACCTCTCGGACAAGAACTATGCTGCGGGATTTGAAGATTTTCATATGGACGCGCTTGAGTTTTTCCCTGAGATAGACTTCAGCCTTATTAATCTCTACATTGCTGCTGAGAGCTCTCTTCTCCAGAAAAACTCTGAAGACATTAATTTTGAAGACGATGCTTCTACCCATCCTGCTAATGACGACCCAAAGTCTAGTGGTGATGCACCCAGTGTTTTATCCCCTTGAAATGATTTCCATTTTATCTATTTCCTTGCTTGTTGTTTTGCTTTGCTTTCTTTTCTTTCTTTTTTAGAAAGGGTTTATTGTTTTGGACCACTTCAAGTATATCCAAGTACATTGGGCTCGTCCATGTTTAAAGGCAAGTCTTGATACAATTGCCTTTTTTAGGCTTAACTCACTTAAGGGTTTTTGGACGATAGTCGTCCACCTTTTTTATTTATGAATGCATTTTTATCCATATTGTTATTGCCAAATTTAATTCCAAGTGTTTTCCGTCCATGTTTAGGACATCATTTTGGAATATATGTATATTTTCCTCATCCTTAGACTTATTCTTAGAACTTTGCTTAGTTCTTCTTTTTATCCATAGCTTGGATTATCTAGTAAGTTGGACATGTTGCCCATAAAAAGTGTCGCATGCATGCTTTCCTTCGTCCTTAATTTTTTGGACGAGTGTATTGGGAGGTTTGTTCCTTCCCTTTGCACTTATCATTATTGCCTTAGGTTTTATGGCAATTGGCCTTTTCCTCGTCTAAGGATGGCTCATGACGATATATCTTCGCAGCCAGAGATTTTAAATATATTTAATTTAATATGGACATTAATTTCACAATACACTTAAATTAAAGAATTCAAGCTACTTTATATACAATAATTGTACATCATCCATAAACATCAGAGAATTTAGTACGTAGCAGTCCAAAGACATCGTCCATGCTAGTACTTAGTCCTTTTTTAGGGAATTCAAATTACTTTATATACAAGGACTTTGTTCATGACATTGTCCATAGCACACGCTAGTAGATAGTGCTTTTTAGGAAATTCAAATGCTAGAAAACATAAGATACTGTTGAAAAACATAAGTACTAAAAGATAACATAGATAAACTACTAGAAATCACTAGAAATCTTTAGACTCGTCCATGCTAACCTTCCTGACAAGTCTTCTTTATTGGTAATACTTGCTAAAGTGCTCCACATTCTACGGGGCTCCAACTTTCGTCCATCCAAGACTTCCAAGTTGTATGAACCTCGTCTTTTGGAATTGATGACTCTATATGGTCCTTCCTAGTTAGGCTCTAACTTGCCATGAGTAGGGTCCTTTGTAGCCAAGGACACCCTCTTTAAGACGAGATCTCCAATGTTGAACTATCTTGGCTTCACCAGCGCATCATGATGCTTGGCCATCAAGTTTTGTAACGAGCCACCCTCTGTTCTACATCCATCCTCACCTCATCCATAAGGTCAAGGCTTAGACGAAGCTGTTTTTAATTCTCCTCATTGTTGTAATGAGCCACCCTATAGCTAGTTAGACCAACCTCCGTGAGTATACCTGTAACACCCCAACCCAACTTTATAGTTAAACTATGTGTTTGAGTGGTTAATTATTATTTTAAGTCACTTTCTTTCTATAATTAATAGTAGAGTATTTAACAAATATGTAGGAAATTTAGACCCCTTAAACAACCAGATTGCGTAGCCTAGATTAATTAGCCAAGTTGTTACTTAGTCAAATTAAGCAATTCTAGGTTAAAACAATCCAAACAATCATATCAAGAATATAAAGCAGCGGAAAATAAATAACACAAGATATGATCACCCAGGAAACCACACGGTAAAAACCTGGGGAGGATTTGACCTACCGATCCTCAAGGCTAACCTGAATTCACTATGAAAGAATTGAAGTTCATACAAAATGACTATAAGCTCCCCGCTCGACTTCCTAATGCTACCCACCAGTAGAACTTCCTGACACGACCACGCGCAGGCTCCGAATCCACGGACTACTTCTTTCTTGAATTCCTCAATCAGCTACAAGCTCCCCGCTTGCTTTTCTTTTAATCTCCAATGGTAGCAACCTTGTTGATCATCAAGATGTTGAAATAATCTCTACCTTAAAAACCCTAAGTTTATGTGAAGGAAAACTCCTTAAGGATCTCACAAGAGATTCACATAAACCGCAAATATGAGCAACAAAGACTTAGAGAGGTTTGGGTACAAAACCCTAAAAATTGTTCTAGGGTTTTCCTTATATATAGGAGTGTTTTACTTGATCCCCAAGACGTTTAAATAGAGTTTGGGCTGAACTGGAACTCTGCAGAAAAATAAATCTGTACGTGGTTCGATCGATCGAGCCTTACAGATTTAGTCCAATAAATCTGCACTCACTCGATTCCAGTTTTACAAATAAACATACTTTGAGCAAGCCTAAACAAGACTAAACAACCTGTTTTGATCATGGTTTGCCAACACTACACATTAGAGTTCTAAATACATAAAATCCTAAATCTTTAGAACCTAACAAAATATATTATTTTACAATGCCATTGAATAAGAATTGTAAAGATTATAAATAATTGAATGGCTAATTGTATTATGAATATATACTAAGTATGAACAAAACTATATTATGTGGTTAAGTTGTTAGATATATAGTTGGTGTTTAATTAAGTATAAAGGTAAGGATACATGTGCATAGTTGTTTTATTATTTGGGGCTTTCTAGAATATAAAACTATGGGATGGGTGAAAAGTATAAATGCTAAAAGTTGTAAAGGTGAGTCATAACCTTTTCTTTCCTTAGACATGTGTCCCACCAAAACTTTCTCCCTTATCTTTTCTTGGCTACACCAGAAGGTTCATCTCTTATTCTTCTTTCTCTATTCCTTTTCTTTGCTTTTATCTCTTTCTTCTTCCCTTGTTCCTACATGGCAGCACCTTACTTCTCACCAAGAGCCCTCCCTCTCTCACCGAAACCATATATCCCTTTCTAAGAAGGAATCAAACTCTTACTAAAGTTTCAGCTTCAGTTGTGGGTAAGTATATATGTTTATTTTCTGTTATGGGTATTTTAATGGTGGTATGGTTTGCTTTAGTTTCACTTCTATGTTCTTTAATATGATTGTTAGAAGTTGAAATTTGTGGTTTGTGAAATAAGGAAATCATAAACTTGTAAGTCTATATTTATATATATGCTATTTTAAGAAGCTTGGAAACTGCATTGGTGATTTTTTGAAGGTAGATTAGGGTTTTTATTAATTAATGATTGCATATAATTAAGGAAGTAAGATAAAGTTATGGTGAGTACTTTTGATGTTACTGCTAAGATTTTTGTTGTATTTAATTTTGCTATAAATGGTTAAATGACTGTATATAAGTGTTTTCTAACATGTCTAATGAGTGTATAAAAATCTCCATATGAAAATACCATCTTTTGATAATTGTTTGTGAATTTACAAGAAAATGTTGCAAAGTTGCCACTATGACAGATTCTGTGTTTACGCATGATAAATTATGTATTAAATTGTATAAAGTGAATTAGGATGCTAGGAGAGTTCTTATGAATGCTAAGACACATATGGTTCAAATGGAAGTGGTCTCACATCCATTAGATCAATATAAAAATAATGGTTTAATTTCTGAGTTGCATGAAATTGATATGGTATTTACTAGACATAAAGAGGAGTGGCTCTGTACAATTGCATGAAGATTTGATATGTTTAGATAGCCCATTTGTACTTTACAAATGAGGCATATGCTTCTAAAATGAGCAGTAAATAGTAAATAATAACTCTGACTTTAAGGATTTAATTCTAAAGTTAAGGTGAATGTTTTGAGCTATAATTTGATATGCTTATCTTTTGGTGTGTCTGGATCATAGATAGATTTTGTATAACTTGGTTCAAGGTTTAGTACTCTAAAGGAGGGGTTTTAAACCATTCAACTACTGTTTTTATGAAGCTATGTTGTTCATGCTGTATGTTGCCTTGTGTAAGTTTATGCATGCACCATTGCTTCCAATCTCAAACATATTCTAAATTGATTTTAAAGCTGATTGACATGACCTAAATATGAACATTAAAACAATGGTTTTTTTATGATGTGGTACGTCATGTTGTTTGGTGAATGTATTTTGTGTTTGGGGAATTTTGTTGAGGTGGGATTAGAATTTCCTTGATTCTAAGAGATAGGCTTTGAGATGAATGTGTAAGTTTATGATAAAAAATAACTAACAGTAATAAGTTTTGATATTTGGTTTAGGTGTTACCAGCCCCCAAGTCTGAGCTCCCTTGACTTTAGGCTATCGGTTCCTCTACTTTCAGGTAATGGATAAGTTATATGAGCATTTGGTAAGGCATGAGTTATTTTAAAGTGCATTATGCATTAAAAGGTTGTTGATTAGAGATATGACATGTAATCATGTTTTAGACAAAGATATGTTCGTGAGCTTTCGAAACCTTATGTATATGATTTAAGCATATTGATGCAATTACTAATTTTCAGGAATATGATGTTTAAAGAAAAGAATAAAAATGCTATTATTATGAAATGTTATGCAAAATAAGAAATTTCAGTATGATGTATAAGTATGAAATGCTTTCGGATTATGTCCTCTGGTGATCTGAACTCAACCAGTAAGGGTTAATTACTAGCTTTCCATGGAAAATATCTGTTTAGCCATTTAAAGTGGAGGAAATGGGGCTACCCGTAACTCTAATTTGAACAAGGCCTTCTCCCTAATATGTACAGACGGCAAGGAGGAACAAAACCTTGAGGGGATGTGCCATTAGACCTCCCAAAGAGGACAATATCATACACACAAGAGCACCCAAATGTGATGAGGCCTTCTCCGTTGTGCACATATACCAAGTACAGACTTATCAGATATAGACTAACCAATATGTTATTTATGAACAGCTATATTATGTTATTAATCATGAGAGAATGATTTTATTTAAATGCATTGTGAAAAGTTAAAAGCTCTCATGGAAAGAAGAAGTTTCTGATGAAAAGAAAAGATGCTCTTTAAAGATAAAAAATTTTAAAGCTTAGTTGTGCTTTAAAGATAAAGAATCTAATGAAAATATTTTAGTGTTTTGTAAAGATAAAGCTTCTGATGAAAGTACAAGTTTATGTTAAAAAGTTATCAGATATTTGTTCTTTATGAAACATTAAGTTCTATGACTATGAAAGTTATAATATTTTACGAGAAGAAGTTTATGAAGAAAAGTTTTGTTATTTTTTAAGATGTTTCTAGTTTAAGACAAAGTTACTAATTATTTGATTTAAGTTAAAATGGTTATTTGGTAATGAGAATATGTATGTATGTATGTATGTATGTATGCATATGATTTTAAATAATCAATATTATATTTGGTGACTTTGTAAGCAATGAAGGAAGTTCAATCTAAAAAGTTTTGGTAATATTATTCTGATAAGAAAAAGGAGAATAATTATTTTCCTATGAAAAGCATATAAATTAGTATTATGAATAGTATAAAATACTATGCATGAAAAGTTGTTCTCTTATTTGAACATTTATAAAATGAAATAATTTGATTTATATGTATTCTTATTAAATTCTTATGTATCTTACCCTTATTGAGCTTTATAGCTCACCTCATCCACTCTATTAGTCAACAGGTTTTATTTTGGAGGAAAGGGAGCCTTAGTCTAGTTTTGGAAAAAGTTGGTTTTAGTTTTAAAAGTATAGATCCTAAATTAGCAATTTGATGTTTAGCTTTGTAGTATTATGTATATTAGGATCTAATGAAAGTTATGTACCTTAAAGTATTAAGAGATATATTATGTGAAATTTAGAATTTGAGTAACTGGTGGATTATGTTATTCTTTGAGTACAGTGTAGATGCTCTGAAATTCAATCTGAAAGGTTATATCATTTAAGTAAAGAAACAAGAATGAAAAGATAGAAAAATGGAAGTTTTTGTAAAAGTTAAGTTGGTTCTTATTAATATGGGGTTTAAGCTTGATATTAGCATGCCAATCATGCTCACAAATCCAAGTCTCAGGTATGGGGTGTGACAATAACCGTGTCACTTCCGTATGCCAACTTAAAAGGAGTCTTTCCAGTTTGAGTCCATACTATCGTCCTGTACGCCCAAAGGACATTGTGTAGTTTGTCCAACCATATCCCTTTTGCCCCCTCAAGCCGGGTTTTGATAATCTTCAGCAAGGATCGGTTTTGCAACTTCAACTTGTCCATTAGCCTGTGGGTGGGAGGGTGAGGAATAATGATTCTTAATCCCCAATTGCTCACAAAAGTCTCTGAAAAGTGTATTGTCAAATTGGTGTCCATTGTCTAAGATGAGCACCCTAAGAATTTCGAAACGGTAGATTACGTTCTTCCAAATGAAATTTCTGACATTTTGCTCAGTGATTCTCACCACGGGCTTTACTTCCACCCATTTGGTAAAGTAATCATTCCCTACTACTAAGAACTTCATCTGTCTAGTCCCCATGGGAAAGGGACCAAGGATGTCAAGTTCCCACTGGGCAAAGGGCCAAGGGGCCACCATTAGAGTAAGTTACTCTGATGGTTGCCAAGGTATGTTGTTATACTTTTGACACTTATCACATGCTTTAATATAAACTTTAGCATCTGCTTGCATAGACGGCCAATTGAATGCATTAAAGTTGTGGTACAAAAATTGTATAATTACTAAACATTGCCACAATAAGTTGAATTTAAGTCAATAGTGTGCACTTAAGACCCAATTTTTATTAGGCTTGTTTATCTTAGCTCATACCCAACCATTCCTTATTCGAAGTGTGTTGTTCCTGTACAACTTTTGCTTCTTCATTTTTTTTTTTTCTCTCTTCTTATGTACATCTTTTTAAAATCTTACTTTTTCTCCTTTCAAAAAAAAAAAAAAAAAAAAAAATTCATAAAGTATACTTTGATCCACTTTCAGGAAGAAAAAAAAAAAGCAAATGAGCTAATGTCACATCTTTTTAAATATTATGTTTTAAGTCTTTGACGAAAAATTTATTGGTGGCTCTCACTTGATGTACACAAAATTCTTCTAGTTAGACTTCACCATTTGGCTTAAAGGTAATGAGACATGTAGTAAGGGCTAGGGCTATCCAGCCACATGCTAAAACCCATCAGAATTGATTTGATACCAACCAAACCGATTACTCCGACAATCAAAGATAAGTCACTTCCTCCAAAAACAGACATCGACAAGTCAGATGGCTAATCTCCTCCAAAACTTGAACTAATCAACCCTTTAAGCTATTTCCGACAAGATCTCGACCATTTTTGGCAGGATCTCAGCTAGATCTTGTAAGATTTCAACCCTTTAAATCAACACAAATATTTTGTGAAGCCAATATATATATATATATATAAACCTGCATACATTTTGACTTTGGATTGGTCTCATTATATTTTTTCATATAATTTTGAAGTAATGCTACAACCATAAACTATTTTATAATATTTTTACAAACTATTGATGTAGCAAATTTTTACTAGTTTTTATCTGGGTCTATCATTAATGTCACTTTTTTATTTACTAATAATTACTCACCACGTTAGCGTTTGTAAAAAAGTTTGTAACCCTAATATTTTCCATAATTTTTAGGTTTCACAATTTTACATGTCAATATTCCAATATAATATATATTTTGAATTGAATTTAAATTCTATTATCAATTAAAATCTTGTCACATTAGAGCATTTGTATAAGCTCATGCAAAAATGATTGTCTATTTTAACATAAGAACATACTTTTTTCTATTTAACATACCCACTTTTCAAAATACCCAACATTAAATTATCTATTTTACATTTTATTTCATTAAAATTCAATTTTCTTGATTTTTTTTTAATTGTTTATATTTCTTCACATATAACAACCATCATCCATCCAATTCCTTTATCATCAAAATACATAAAAAATAAAATAAAAAAAAAATTAAATGCAAAATAAATAGTATCAGTATAAATTTACATGTTTATTGTAGTAATCACGTATTTTTACATAACTTTGTATGGATTGATGTGGGTAAATCTTGGACTTGGTTGGCTAAAATTTGATACTTTTTTCTATTTGCACTAATGCTAGTGCTCTGTATTTCCTTAAATGATGAAATATATAATTTTATATAGAAACACAGTCATAATAAATATATATTATAATTATTGTAATTATATATTTAATAATTGTATATACAAACTCAGTTATAATAAATATCCATTAATAACTACAATAATTACCAAATTTTATATTTCATATTTCATATATAAACACTATAACATTAAATGTTAATTAATGTCTATCATAATTATTATTAAATTTCATATTTAGAGTATAAAATAAAAAAGAGAAGAAAATCATATATATATATATATAGGACAAAACTTAAATACAGTACTTTAGATATTGTTCTTTAGGTTTTCTTCTTAAAATTCTGTCATGTGGCTACTTAACTAAAAAATACACTTTCATTTTATGAAAAAAAATCCACATGGTAGAATCCTAAGAGTGAAACTTAAGAAACAACACATATATATTATACCAAAGTCTTACTCATATATATATATATATATATATTACAGAATCATATATGATTAAAATTAAATGCAGAATTGGTTAGTATGTATATCTTCCAGACTAGGGTGAATTGAAAACTTTAGGTAGCATTTTGCCTCGTGTACTCACAAGCCAAGAAAGGCAAAATTTTGTAGCGTTGATGCAAACCTCCGTCGCCCTCTGATTTTGAAAAATACAGGATCTCTTCCCCACTTTTTGTGTTATCTTTGATAGGTGGGGCATATAAAATGAAACATAAAAAGTGGGGAACAAGACTTCGTTTAGATTGAAAGGTATTTAAAAGGGTCATGTTAATAGTTGTCTTTAAGATAATTATTAATTAATTATATTAAAAAAATTTAATATTATTTTTTAAAAAAATATAAAAAGTTCATAGAAAAATTAACTGTTTTATTATTTTCTCATTAAAATATTTCAAAAAATAATTTTTTAACTAATACTCTTAGAGCATTTGTTAATCTTTCCTAATTTGTTAACATTTCCTAATTAAAACTCACTTTTTAAGTGGGTTTTAATTTGTAAAAGTATATTGTTGAAAAATGATATGTCCACAATATTTTTACAATGTTTTTACAACAAATCCTAAGTAGTAGGTTGTTACTAGCTATTATTGTTGGGGCAAAAAAGTAATCTTAATGTTAGATTCAAATTTGAATCAATAATAACTAATCACCTATAATTTATTGTAAAAATATTATAAAAATATTGTGAATGTAGCACCTCTCTTGGAGTTAAAATTTGTCTACATTCAAAAACTAAGGTCTCATATGATAACGGTGTTAAAATAATGAAAACTATTATTTAAGTACTATAATATATTTTTTCATATATTTTTTTATTCACACATATTTTCACAAAACTTAAATAAATATTACTAAAATCATCTTACCAAACTGACCATAAGATTTGTGTCACGATGATATGAACAGTCAAACGAAACGTGTGCCATAAAATGAAATTACTTTAAACAAAAACAAAAACAAAAACAACAGTGCCTCAATCTTTTCTCACATTTCTTCACATTTTCCTTCACTTTTCCTTCTCCAACCAAACGCTACCCAAATGAAACCGACACCAATCTTCTTGATTCACAAACTCACTTAGCCAGTGAATGCAATTGTTGTAATTCCCTCACATCCTTGAAGTTGAACCATTTCAAATTTAAACAAGCCACTCAAAAAGAACTACCTAGACAACTATGTAAAACAAAGGCAAGGAACCTTAACTTTTCACGAATCTGGAGGTGGGTGTAGCTATTAAAAAAAAAAAAAAAGGTTTTTTTTTGTTTCTTTCATCTGGGTTTTGTCGAAGGTTGTTGAAGTCCAATAATGGAGGGTGACAAGTACTATGAAGAACTGGGTGTGGCGGTTAGAGTGGTCCACATGGCGTGCTCTCTGTGTCAGAGAGTGCAAGAAGGGTTGGTTTCTATGAGCAGTGACCAGGTTAAATCCAAGGACGATGATTCTCCTGTTACTGTTGCAGGTATGTATTTACATTTTAAGTCCTTGCTTTCAACTTGAGGCCTTTTTCTTTTTTTTTTTGGTGGCGTGCTTTGAATGTGATGTATTTTGAATTTGGTGCGTGATTTTCATTTATATGTTGCTCGTGTCTGTTTGGTTGTTGAGAAATGTGGTATTGGAAACTAAAATAAATTATGAGTCTATCAAGGACCACAATTTATATGTGTTTGATGCAATTGTCTGATGTTTGGGCCAGCATTTTCAAAATGAAGGTATCAAGTTTTGTTGAACTTGAGTGTTCACACGGTGTTTTTCAGGAAATTGTTTTTAGGTTTGTTTATTATTGTTGAGTTGGTTTCCATCTGGGATTCATGCTGGGCTAATATTTTGCTATCTTGACTATTTGGGAGGTAATTGCAGTGCTCGACTGGTGTTGGCAAATAGAAATTATTGAGATATTGAAATAGGAACTAAAAAAACTCCACCTATTCTAACTTAAGTTGCCTTGGCCTATAAAGGGTGAGGTTTTTCCCTGCATTCAGTGGAAGGAGCTATGAGACTTTGATTTTTGGATAAAATTCCAGCTGATGCTAGGATATCAGGGGATTCCTTGAGTAAATAATAAAAATAGCTTGTTAAATGCCCGTAGAAAATGTAAGTGCTGGTATCAATATTAAGAGAGAGAGAGAGAGAGAGAGAGAGAGAGAGAGAGTGCGTTATTGTTCAAGGATTGCTGTGCCTTCCTTGGTGAAAGTCAAGAAGACCAAGTAAAATTGTAAATGGTAGAAAAGCTGTGCAAATGGATGGTTTTATAATGCAGTGAGTAGCGACCAAGCAAATTCAGTACTTAACAGCCACATAAGGTTTTAAAATTTTTTTTATGAGCTTGGTTGGGGGGTTATCACATTTAAAATCCATCTGTGGGGTAGTTACACTCTGTCTTCAATTTGATGATGCCATGGCATTATGTTCTTTCAATTTTTGTGGTGCCATGTACTTGTCTTCTCCTAAGAATTCTGTTTCTATGAAGGTATTGTTTTCATTTCCTGTTCCGCAGAAAACATGTCCAATATACATCTTAGGAGCAAATATTCAAGTCCTTTTTTCATTGCAGAAGATATTGTAATTATTTTGAATGCCTGTTATATTTTATTGGCCTATGAGTTTTAGACTTGTCCATGTGGGGTTATGATGGTCACTTTACCAAGCTATGATTGAAAATAAAATTTTAAAAAATGCTTATCTTTTGTTTATGCAGCTCTTAGTGTAATGCACCAAAGCTTTATATATTCAACTGGAAATAGGTTTGAGATGCTCTTAAATGAATACAATGCTTCTGGAGTTGAAATGTGTATTTCTACTTATTGGATTGCCCATTATTTTAATGAGTCTAGTATTTCGAGGTGGAATATGATAATATGTTTTTGCTGCTGTGATAACTAGTTCAATTTTTTGAAAGAGGGGAGTTAAGTTTAACTCTCAATTGAAAATCTGGTCCGCATTATATTTGTGAGTGTGCATGTGTAAAACTCTCACCAAGCTTAATTTACTAATTCTCTTGATGTCACCGTGGGAACAGATTGGGGTGTCCAAGCAACCGTAAGCTGGATACTGTCAGAAATCTTTGGGGGTCAGAATGTCTCCATTGTTGCTGAAGAAGATGTCCAAACTCTTTCTAAGGTTGACTCGGCAGGTTTGTTGGAAACAGTGGTGAACACTGTTAATGAATGCTTAGCTGAAGCACCCAATTATGGTCTTCCAAGACCAGACAACGTCCTTGGAACTTCACAAATTCTAGAGACCATCAGCCGGTGCAACTCAACTGGGGGCCCCACAGGAAGACATTGGATACTTGACCCAGTTGATGGCACATTAGGGTTTGTACGGAAGGATCAATATGCCATAGCTTTAGCTTTGATGGAGGATGGAGAACTTATTCTCGGTGTTCTTGGATGCCCAAATTATCCAATGAAGAAAGAATGGTTAAATTATCATCACGAATACTATCAATCTATGTCCCAGATGTCTCCACCTGCTTCTGATTCATGGGAAAAGGGATGTGTGATGTATGCAAGGAGAGGCACTGGTGAGGCATGGATGCAACCGTTAGTCCATCAACAGAAGAAGCTCGAATGGCCAAACTCTGCTAGACTGATTTGCGTATCTTCCATTGATGATCCAGCATTGGCGACGTTTTGTGAATCTGTGCAGAAAGCGAATTCAAACCATTCCTTCACAGCAGGAGTTGCTCACAGTGCAGGGCTTAGGTCTGTTACATTTTATTTGACTTAAAGTTTGATATATTTTAACTATTTGGATAGTCAAAGAAAACATACATTTTGATGGATGAAGATAGGAACCAGGATTTTACTAAAGGTTAAGAAGGTTGAGAGCAATGAGAGAAGAAAGTTTTAAGAGTAAATATAACAGGGAAACTCAATCAAAAGTTTTATATTAAATACATAATTAGAGAAGTAAAAATTTGTGTACGAAAGCACACAATAAAGTAGACTTAATTGCACAACAATTTACTTTCTAATTAAAAGTATGATTATATTTTACTTTCCTATATAAAAACTTGGAAAAATAATTGCAGAGGGAAACTTATGCTGTTATAGAGGCATTTTTTAATGTTATCCATGCAAGTCACTTGAAGAGAGATGATATAGGAACAGGATAAGTTGACAGACCATCAAACAAACTTGCCCTTGCTTAGCTTTGAGGTTAGTGCATGGACTGGTGCTTTCATTCATGCATTGCAATATATGCTTAATATTTCAGGCTAAATCAGGCAAGTTTTCTTTGGATAAAAAGGCATCTACCCTCCCCATAAGTAAAAGCGGTGGAGGTGCGATCATGGATTCAATCCTGTTTAGGTGCTTGAGTTATATTACCAAAAGAAATTACAGGTTGAATCTGATATGAAATTACTGTAAATTAAATGTCTTTACTTATCTTCTCAGTGATTTAGCTTTTCCAATTTTAAATCCAAGGTAATATTTTAACCCCGAGACAACACAGCTTTTCAATGTCTTTAGCACTGTGGTTGAAGAGCTTTGGCAACCTTTTTACTTAGGCTCTTATATATCCAAAAACAAAGCTTAGAATATGTTATATTTTAATTCTCATGGAACGCTTTTCACACTCTATTGGCAGAAAGCAGCCCTTGCGTGTTTACAGCATGGTGAAGTATGCAGCCATAGCTCGGGGAGATGCTGAGATATTTATGAAGTTTGCACAATCTGGATACAAAGAGAAGATATGGGATCATGCTGCTGGTGTTGTCATTGTAGAAGAGGCCGGTGGTGTGGTTACCGATGCTGGAGGACGTCCATTGGACTTTTCAAAGGGAGTGTACTTAGAAGGTCTTGATCGGGGAATAATTGCTTGCTCTGGGGCCACATTGCATGAGAAAATCATTGGGGCTGTTTATGCTAGTTGGGATTCCTCTAATTTATGAGACTTTCTACATCATGCCAGTACACTGCTGAGACTGTTTAGTACTTTTGCAGGGTAAGGTCATTGTATTATTAAGTCAATATCCTAGGGAACTAATTAATCTGAAACATTGCTTGGGTGCATTGAGCTATTTTTTAGGCTTTCTACATCATGTCTAGTGACTGCTGATTTTGCAATATGGCTTGATTTTAAAAAAAAAAAAGGAGGGGGGGGGGGGGGGGGGGGTTTGCTTTTCTCTTGATGTAATCAATTGATTATAGAAAGGAAAAAAAAAAAATTCTTTGAATTGTTCCTTTCTTTTTCTTTTTCTTTTTTTTTTTTTTTTTTTTTCATAAAACCAAACAAAGCTAAGTTTCCCACAATTTATTTTATGACTGTGTGCTTTTTGTTACCCTATAAACATCGTGGAGCAAAAATAATGCTGAAAAAGTGGTTTTTAGTCTTTATATTTCACCCTGTGTGTGCGCACGCACGCGCATGCGCTTGTGTGTGGTTTTATTAGTCTGTGCTGTATCAATAGCAAATTCATCCTCTTTTTCTCACTGAGACATTCAAATCCATATCTGATGAAATATTTTGACTTTGGAAGAAAAAATTTTGCTCTCTCTCCTTCCCCCCCGCCCAAAAAAAAAAAAAAAACACTTATATTTATTGTCATGCCATTCTCTTCATTGTTTCGGTCATCTCTTGTTTTTATCCCAAACTGGTCTGTTATTCAGTCATATTGTGCTGCGTTGACCCTGAACTTAGGCAATTAGTTTGATACATTTTTAATATGCTGGACGAACTGAGTTGAATCAATATTAAGTTTACATCTTACTAAAAGTATGATAAGACTTAAAAAAATTGGTTGCTAATTTTAGATTATTTCAAACATCAAGATCAGGTTGAATAAAAGAGCTGGGAATTTGTTTTTCGTCAATATGGTGTCAATCTGAGAACTCTGTCCAAGTTGGATTGAGATCAGGTCTTAATTTGTCCAAAATATTTGTTTATTCTAAAGCTGTGCTGCCTCTTAACTTTAAACTCTTCAAAATATTTCAGGCCAATCAACTTGCAAGAAGGGCTGCAGATGTAGGTCACCTGCATGTACTCAAGTTTGACAATGATCCATACCGTTTCTCTTTGTGTAGCTAATTTGATGTGTTACTTCGGAGAAATGAGCTCTAACTAAAATGACACTCCTCCCTTTGTAAAGGCAATGTGGAGGATGAGGTTATGGGTTCAAGATTCACCAGGTTTGTGTAATTACCAATTTAAAAAAGAGAAAAGAAATGAGCTATGACTAAGTTCAAGTTTACAAAAAGAAGTATTTTGGCCCTTGATCTAATTACTGAGTTGCCCCAATAGTAACATCTCAGTTGCAATTACTTTGCCATTTTGGAGAAAAACTTGCCATTATAATGTACTGATTCAATCTTATCAATGGAAAGCTGCTCCTATTTGGTGGCGTTGCATATCTATATTCATACAAACATCATTTATTAGTTCTGACCACATAAACAGTCATTTTTCACCACTTTTGCAGGAATAGTAACAAAATATTACCACAGGATTCTTGGAATTAGCATAAATCAATTGATGCTGTTTGAAACATTCCCTTGCAGCATTGAGAAAATGTGCTTGCTACTGCTAGATGCCACATTGGAACTTGTCAAAAGACTCAAAATCAGTGCCTAGAACTTTTTCTGTCTTATTTTGGTCTTGTATATGTATGTAACTAAACTTAGAGATAACCATAAACCAAAAAGTATGACATGAACCAAATATGCACACCTGACAATAGTAAATGACCAATGTTTTCCAAATGAAGAATTCCCGAAAGAAAAAGGATTCTCACCATTTGAAATAAATGTTTACATTATAAATGGAGAGATTTCTGTTCGTCAACAAGAATTCCTGTCACTAGCTAATTAACTCATACCCCTAGTCATTAAGCCCCCTTCTAAATTCTCTGGCCTCAGTCAAAGCATTCCTCCACTCACTAATATCATCCACTTCCCTCATTCTCTCTGCCATTTCTATAATCCAAATTGGCAAGCCTCCACATTGTCTGATAATTAGCTTTGCAATTTCTTCAATCGCTGGGGCAAGTGGTTTGCGGAGGCCTAGCTTTTCCATAAACAACTTTTCTGCTTCTTCATCAGAAAGGGGTTCCACCTTGATAGTTTCGCGGAAATTCATCTTTCGACATGCATCTACTGATCGAGTACTTAATATCAGCTTGCATTCATTCACTTTGTTCGGAATCCCTACTTCTTCTGGCAGAAAATGTTTCCAAACATCATCTAAAATGAGTACAGTTCTTTCTCTCCTTTTTAACGCCTTATATAACTTAGCTGCCCTCTTCCTAATATCTTTCTCATCTAAAAAATCCAGTCCTACTTCTTTTGCAATGTCATTTTGCAATTTGAAGATGCTGAGAGGTTGTGACAGAGTGATCCAATATACATGATAAAATGGACAAGTACTTTCTATGAGTTGATTATGGATGTGCATCAAAATGGCTGTTTTTCCAACTCCCTCCACTCCATAGATACCAATTCTTGATACCTTAACATCGGTAAAGCATTCCCAGATTCTCTTCATAATTCTTTTAGTTGAAATCCCACCAACCAATGGTGTTGTCAGTAATGCCTCCCTGCTGGTATGATGTGCATCAAGAAGCAGCCCCTGAGGAAATTTACCCTGCTCATGAAGCTCTTCTACTTCTTCAATATTCTTCTCAACATGACTTTCCAACCACGGTCGTAAGAAATGCTTTCCTTTTCCAACTTCTTGTTTTATGCTTTGAATGTCAATTTTCTTTCTTTGTACATTTCTCAACCAAACTTCAACTTCTCTCTTCCGCTTTTTATGAGGAAGAAATTTTGCACTTTCCAATTCTGTGTTGATATCCTCCTCTAGACTGCGCAAAGCATCCAATTTTTGCTCAAGAGATTCTGTTTTTTTATCAAGGGAGTTCAACAATTCAGGACACTCCCTAATGAATGTCCATATGTTCATGAGAAGCTCAATTTTCTCCCATACTTTCTCTAAGAATTGTTTCTGCATAGAACATACTGCCAGAATTGCCAAGAACTCCATCCCCGTTGTACTACCTAGCTAATACCAATGCATCAAATGTAGAAAACATTTTAACTACTGAAAAAAGAAATTAATAATAATTATATTAAAAAATAAAAATAAAAATAAAAAGGCGGTACAAAGAAACAAATTTCGGATTGGAACCTAATATATTGGATCTGTAAAAGAACGGTTAAATTAAGTTTAGAGAGCAGCTCTTGCAAAAATAAAGAGAAACCAAAGTAACATTCTTGATAATCAACAACAAAAAGTGATCTACTCTTGGAACAATGTTATACATCGTTCTGTCATTGCAGTGGCTTTGTCCAATTAATGGACTACGTAAAAAGAGATCAATAATTTCATTCTTTTCCGTAGCATATCATTCATCCCTCCATTATTTTACACATTCTCAAAAGTTCGGCAATGACAGAAATGTCACTTATTTCTTCATATCAGTTTGATATGACCTTCAGTTTTCCCGTTGCATAATGTTAGATATATGATGGCACAAGTGACTCCAAACAATTAACCTTGAGAAAGTTTATAATTATCCTTGAGTTAGTCAAGTATTTTCTAGTATAAAACTCTACATTAGGTTCATTGTAACACAAGAGCTTAATAGAATATGCAACCGTCAAAGCCTTGTGCATTGTGTGCATTGTGGATGTAGGCCATTAGGTTGAATCATTTGCGCTCTCTATTTCATGCTTTTTCTCATCATTCAAGCATCACACACAATCACACAACAATTTAACCATAGTATCCACTGCTACATCATATAACTTAAAATTTTTAGGTACAATTGTGATTGTAGAAAGAAATTTCCCTTAATTGGATACTTTATGGGTGGCAAAGAAACTGGGAATAAGATAGAAATAGCCTAGAAAAACTTCTACTTTGACTCTCAAATTCTATTCATTGTCAAAATTAGCTTCCATTCCTCTCTCTCTCTCTCTCTCTCTCTCTCTCTCTCTCTATGAAAACGTACAGAAAATAAATGCTGTAAGATAAAGACTACATAGGTGACATATACCTTACAATTTCTCATAATTTATTTTTCACTGATCAATAAGACTTAGCAAAAACTTCTCCAAAAAAAAAAAAAAAAAAGATTTAACAAAAGAGGGAACACGATTCAAATTGAGCAGGAATCATATCCATTCTAGTTATGGTCCAAAACCACATATCATCACAAAGATACTAATATATCTAGACCAGACAGACCAGGAGACAGCAACTAATAACAGAAACCATAAAACAGTAGGTCTGAAATAAAAAGAGAGAGTTCAAACAAAAATATAGCATATACATATGTTGTAACTGAAGTGAATGAGCTTACAACAATGGAGGACAAAATGGCATACCCTAGTGAGAGAAGAGAAAGCTCGCAGAAACGCAGGCAATATTCACGTCCTTCCTGAAGCTCTCGTAAGAGCAAGTACGTACAGTACAATAGACTGAATAGAGGGACAAAAGTTAAGATTGAAGGGTGTGTCAATTATTTTACTTTTCAACGGTCCAAGGTGTACAGATAAATTAATTGACACGCCGTTGAACAAAGATACAGATTCGGGAACGAGTAGCATAAATGATGATCAATGTAAATTGCTGGCCAGTTTCAGCTGTAAATTACTCATCAGTTTCCGAACTAGAAGTATAAGTATGGGAATGGACGGAGTCGGTCAACGCTTGAAATTTCAACCTCTCTAGTAAGGGGGCTTAGGCAATGGCCTAATTGGCCTAAGCCCAGGGCCGGCCCTTAAGTCATAAACCAGTGACTAGCGTTTACCAAAAAAGAAAAACCAATGACTAGCTAGATGGTACGTGGCTTTTAACAGCAAAAATAAATAAATAACTAAAAGAATAGAACGTGACCAAGTTTTTTGTTTTTTAATTGTATCTCAATTATGTAGTTTGATATTGTTGAGATTTTTGTTTTGTTAACTAATAATTTAGGGTGCGTTTGGTAGAGTTGTTAAATAATTTATTTTCATTTCTTAAACAACATTGTACACATTTTTACACACTTTTTTACCCAAATGTATTTAAAAAAACTACAAACAATATTACTTAAACTTATTTACCAAATGGGCCTTAATTATTTAGCCCACATCTTTACTTGTTGGGCAGCCCATTATTCTTTTCTCTTCTTGCTTGGATTTTTGATCTATTTCCCAAGTTTTAAAAATAGGTCCAGACTCTCCTCTTTTCTCTTGTTTTAATATAATATTTTTATTTACCAAAAAAAAATTTTTTTTTGAAATCCCTCTCTAACTTTTCCCCACTTAAAAAAGAAAAAGAAAATAAAAGGTACACCTATTTTACAAGTCAGAGCTAAATATATATATATATATATATATATATATTAAAATAAATAAATAAAATAAATTTTTACAAGTCAGAGCTAAATATATATATATATATATATATATATATTAAAATAAATAAATAAAATAAAATAAAAAATGACCATGCTTACATAGTGGTCTCATGCACACAACACATTGGATGCCATCATGGTAATGAATCACAAATAGTCACCAAAGAAAAGACCGGCCATGCTATATCTGCGCACTTCCTAATGTTTTATAGTAGAGGCTAGTGTTTTTGTTTTGTGGTTTGGCAGATCTTTATTTTAAGGGAAATACTAACAAATGCCCTTAGGGTATTAATTAATAATCCATTTAAAGAAAGTTTTTATGGGAAAAAAAAAAAATTAATGTTTTAACAACTTTCTTCATTTTCCATAAAAATTGTGTCAAAACTTTTCTCAAATGGATTATTAACTAATGTCCTAAGGGCACTTATTAGCATAGTTCTTATTTTAATTTGGTCTATATGTTTTATTTTCTGAACATCGAAACTTGTTTGTTAGTTTTGTAAGTCTATGTTTAGTAAAACATCCGTACTTGAGGGGGTTAAAAACAAGGACCAGCCATACAACTAGCTATATAAATAAAAGCAATGGCTTATTACACTTGAAGTGGCAGCCTCCTTCATGAGGAAAGACAAAAGCATGCAAGTGTGTGTGTGTATATATATATATATATATAGTTAGAGTATATTAGTTTATTGGCATAGGCCAAAGCCTAATTCTACTTTGTGTGTAAGTCAAGCCCATGGTTTTAAAAACCGGTATGATGAAAGAACCGAAAAATGAGCTAATTACCGGTTTTATGGTCAGACCGGGGTCTGACCAATGGTCGAACCAATGACATTATAAATAATTTAATTATTATTTATTTAAATTATATAAATAATTAATAATTTTTTAATAGTAATAAATATATAAACCAATAGTAATAAATATGTTTCTAAAACCAATAGTAATATTATGTAATTTTTTATTATTTATTTAAATTACAATCCAATAGTAATAAATATGTTTCTTTTTAAAAAAATACAAGTATATAAGTATATAACATCTTTTTAAAGAATTTAACATAATAACATTACAAAACAATCATCCTTAACATAATAAACTTTCAGCAAAACCAAATAAACAGGTTCATTAGTCATTACATTTACATCCAAATGGAAAATAGCAAATAAGTTCATTACATCCAAATAGCAAATAAGTTTTAAAGTTTCATACAAACAACTACTAAGTTTTAAGACCCAAGCCTTATTTGTTATGAAGAAAATTGAAATCAATATCATCATGTGAACCAAAAACATGAACGGAATGAAGAACTATTCTGGTCACGAAACGGAGAACCTGAGTTGAAGCTGAGAACATGAACGAAGAATCTGAGATGAAGCCAAGAGAAATGAGGGGAAAAAAAAAAAAAAAAACTAGAGAGCAGAGCTAATGAAGCCGAGAAACAAAAAGCATAATCAAAATCAAAAGAAAATAATATTACCTAATGAAGCCAAAAAGCAGAGAGTAGAGATGAGAGCTCACAGGGAGAGGGCGAGATCGAGAAGGGGAAAAAAAAAAAACTTTGGATTTATAGATGAACACTTCAAGATTTTGGCCGATTTTGTCTGTGGCTTTGATGAGGAAGAAGAAAGGGTTATTGGGGTCTTCAGATTTAGAGATGATAGTGGAGTCGTTGATGAGAGTAGGCTTGAATTGAGCTTGAGTGAGGCATGATTGCATGAGATGAGGTTGAGGGCTTGAGGCGTGAGATGATGAGAGTGTGAGAGTGTTTACTCAATTAGTCTTTAGGGTTAGTTTTTACGTTTTAGCCAAAACGACGTAGTTTTAGGCTGGGAAAAGGACAAAATATCCCAATCGGTCAGTAACCAATTTGACCGTGCTAGTTCCTAGTTCTTTGATTGAATTGGCTAGTTTTCAAATTTTCCCAATTGTTAAGCTATTTTTGGTTTTTGCCCATAATCGAACCGGATTGAAGGCCGGTTCCCAGTTAAACCGGTCAGACTAGCCGGTCCAATTTTTAAAACAATAGCCAAGTCTCCTACTTGTACTACAAGTTTATTAGTTTAGGGTTTAGTCTACTATATATACAAATGTTATGCTTCATTATAACACAGTATTTGTACTGCACTCTGATATATTATTGATATAGCCCTTTAGAATTTCCTTCGTAGATGTAGGCCGTTAGATTGAACCATGTAACTCTCGTGTGTTATTATATTTTATATTTTATACTTCTGCAACTGCATCCATACTAATATATTTATCATGGTGTATCAATAATAATATTTAACATATATATAGGAAAATCATTCATGCAAGTATTGATCGAGCATGGATGAGAGGGAATAACATAAGGGGAATTTGTTGTATACTATTTATCCTTTTACGTTGTTTTTTACTGGCTTGCATAATCATATTATATATGTAAATGTGAGTTCTATTACGTATCTTTTGCTTTTAGGCCCATAATGGGATGGGCCAATGTCTTAAACGCAAGAAACTTTCACCCTTAATAAGCTAACAATTCGCTTGATTTGATAATCAGTAACAATTTGCTTATTTAACTCTCTCTCTCTCTCTCTCTCTCTCTCTATTGGGTGTTTTAAGGTAGATGTTGGTCTTTCTCCTCCCATACATAGGACGTCCTTCTCTACTTGCAGCCACCATCACTTTCAGATCAAAAGCTCCTTTCCTTTTCAAGGCTACTATGGAGGGCTTATCATCAAACATAATATATATATATATATATGATTTCTTCACAAAATCATGCTACATGCTGTGATTTTAGATAAGTGTATTGGAGTAATTTCTAACAGAATTGGCATTATGTTATTGAATTAAGGTATATGTAAGATAGTAAGAGTGGCAAGTGCAATGACAGCATAAATTTTTCCTATCAAGTTAGGAATGCATTAAAAAAAATGAACAAGAGCTACGATTCAGTGAGTTTATTATTGAAATGAATGCACAATGGGTTATAAATCTAATTTTGTGCCATTTGTCTCTGCCACTTGTCTTCAATTATTCCATAATCTGTGAGCTATGTGGGGACCGCATAATAATATTAATCTAGGTGTCATTAATTAACTCATAAATTTCATATGGATTTACCTTGACAGCATCCATAATTTTTAGTTTAAAGACTCTTTCTTCTTTCTTGGCTCTTTGCCTCTTCCCCTTCTTATTTGCACGACTCTTCCTTTTTCCAATTCTTCATATCCCGGTTCAGTTGCCTCTATCCCTAAGAAATCAAAGAGCCACAACTATTAAATGAAAGAAAGAGGTCTTTGTCCTTGGAACAAGACCCACACTTCCATTGGAGCCATTCTCTTCCCCGACAACAGTATTAACCCAGACCCAGAGCGACGAGTCCGTCCAAAAAGGTTGCTCTTTCTCTAACTCTTTGACTGTATCCATTTTAGTACGAAGAAATGGAGTATTATGGTTTCTTAATCAGACATTTATGTTAATAGCAAGCGGCAAGTAGATGTGATTCTAGCAGGCATAGTCCACAATATTAACATGTGGAAGAAGGAACTGAGGAGTTTGGAGGTTTAATCTCTTTATTAAAAGGATGAAAACAAAGTATCTCATAAATTAGCATCATTTGAAGTGAAATTAAAAAAAAATTTAAAATTAAAATAATTTATTGTTTGGATCCAAGATTCTACTAATTAAGTGGCCATATATAACTCTTAAGGAGAATATATACCAACTAACTTTTGAGCACGCGTGTAAGACTCTTTTATTTTTTTGGGTAAAAGTTAATAATTTACATCTATTATAGTTTAGAAATATGTATTTTTTATTTTTCAAAAAAAATAAAAATGATAAATTTTAAAGATAAACAGTAACTGTAATTTCTTTTTTTAATGTAAATGGAAAAACATCCTAAATTTTAGGAATTTTCTTTTTGAATTTAAAATGAAATTTATTATTTGACATTTATGACCCTCTATTTCTAAATGAAATTGCCCTTCATTAATGTGGGTATTTTTTAAACCACATAAAAGGCCAGTTAAAAGAGGGAAATCCTCTTATATATAAGCTCTTCTGTTTTTTTTAGGTAAAAGTTAATAATTTGCATCAATTATAATTTAGAAATATAATTTTTTTTCTTTTTCAAACAAATAAAAATGATAAACTTTATAAATAAGCAATAACTGTAATTTCTTTTTTGAATGTGAAGGGGAAAAAAATACTAAATTTTAGGAGTTCTCTTTTTGAATTCAAAATCAAATTTGTTCTTTGACATTTATGACCTTATTTCTAAATGAATTTACCTTTTATTAATGAAAGTATTTTTAAACCACATAAAAATCCAGTTGAAAAAGGAGAATCCTTTTATATATAATATAGATATAGATGTAACCCAATTAATAATAATAATAAATAAAGAGTAATCATTACTTCAAATAATAATAATATAAATATACTTATTTTATTTTATTATATAAAAATTATAAACTAATTACTAATTAATGCATCATCAATTTTTTTTTCAAAGCAACATCATCAATTATTAATTACTCAATTATAAAATGTAACATTTATTAAGTTATCAGAATTTTCAAATCAAGTTTATTACCATGTTAATTTGTAAATATTTATAATAATTTTATCATTTTTCTTAAATAAAAGGCTATTTGAAAGAAAAAAAACACACACACACACACACACATAGTTGCATAGGGTACAATGAATGGACGCGTGTCCCATCTGTGAAAGTTGGGCCTGGTCCGGCTTGGCTGATTGAAGCCACAATTTATGGACAAGCCCATCCAAAAACCCGGCCTAGATGATTGGAACGCAAAAATTTTAACAATTTGGTAATCCACTTTTTTTTTTCTTTTTTTTTTTTTGAACGAAGAATCTGAGATGAAGCCAAGAGAAATGAGGGGAAAAAAAAAAAAAAAACTAGAGAGCAGAGCTAATGAAGCCGAGAAACAAAAAGCATAATCAAAATCAAAAGAAAATAATATTACCTAATGAAGCCAAAAAGCAGAGAGTAGAGATGAGAGCTCACAGGGAGAGGGCGAGATCGAGAAGGGGAAAAAAAAAAAACTTTGGATTTATAGATGAACACTTCAAGATTTTGGCCGATTTTGTCTGTGGCTTTGATGAGGAAGAAGAAAGGGTTATTGGGGTCTTCAGATTTAGAGATGATAGTGGAGTCGTTGATGAGAGTAGGCTTGAATTGAGCTTGAGTGAGGCATGATTGCATGAGATGAGGTTGAGGGCTTGAGGCGTGAGATGATGAGAGTGTGAGAGTGTTTACTCAATTAGTCTTTAGGGTTAGTTTTTACGTTTTAGCCAAAACGACGTAGTTTTAGGCTGGGAAAAGGACAAAATATCCCAATCGGTCAGTAACCAATTTGACCGTGCTAGTTCCTAGTTCTTTGATTGAATTGGCTAGTTTTCAAATTTTCCCAATTGTTAAGCTATTTTTGGTTTTTGCCCATAATCGAACCGGATTGAAGGCCGGTTCCCAGTTAAACCGGTCAGACTAGCCGGTCCAATTTTTAAAACAATAGCCAAGTCTCCTACTTGTACTACAAGTTTATTAGTTTAGGGTTTAGTCTACTATATATACAAATGTTATGCTTCATTATAACACAGTATTTGTACTGCACTCTGATATATTATTGATATAGCCCTTTAGAATTTCCTTCGTAGATGTAGGCCGTTAGATTGAACCATGTAACTCTCGTGTGTTATTATATTTTATATTTTATACTTCTGCAACTGCATCCATACTAATATATTTATCATGGTGTATCAATAATAATATTTAACATATATATAGGAAAATCATTCATGCAAGTATTGATCGAGCATGGATGAGAGGGAATAACATAAGGGGAATTTGTTGTATACTATTTATCCTTTTACGTTGTTTTTTACTGGCTTGCATAATCATATTATATATGTAAATGTGAGTTCTATTACGTATCTTTTGCTTTTAGGCCCATAATGGGATGGGCCAATGTCTTAAACGCAAGAAACTTTCACCCTTAATAAGCTAACAATTCGCTTGATTTGATAATCAGTAACAATTTGCTTATTTAACTCTCTCTCTCTCTCTCTCTCTCTCTCTATTGGGTGTTTTAAGGTAGATGTTGGTCTTTCTCCTCCCATACATAGGACGTCCTTCTCTACTTGCAGCCACCATCACTTTCAGATCAAAAGCTCCTTTCCTTTTCAAGGCTACTATGGAGGGCTTATCATCAAACATAATATATATATATATATATGATTTCTTCACAAAATCATGCTACATGCTGTGATTTTAGATAAGTGTATTGGAGTAATTTCTAACAGAATTGGCATTATGTTATTGAATTAAGGTATATGTAAGATAGTAAGAGTGGCAAGTGCAATGACAGCATAAATTTTTCCTATCAAGTTAGGAATGCATTAAAAAAAATGAACAAGAGCTACGATTCAGTGAGTTTATTATTGAAATGAATGCACAATGGGTTATAAATCTAATTTTGTGCCATTTGTCTCTGCCACTTGTCTTCAATTATTCCATAATCTGTGAGCTATGTGGGGACCGCATAATAATATTAATCTAGGTGTCATTAATTAACTCATAAATTTCATATGGATTTACCTTGACAGCATCCATAATTTTTAGTTTAAAGACTCTTTCTTCTTTCTTGGCTCTTTGCCTCTTCCCCTTCTTATTTGCACGACTCTTCCTTTTTCCAATTCTTCATATCCCGGTTCAGTTGCCTCTATCCCTAAGAAATCAAAGAGCCACAACTATTAAATGAAAGAAAGAGGTCTTTGTCCTTGGAACAAGACCCACACTTCCATTGGAGCCATTCTCTTCCCCGACAACAGTATTAACCCAGACCCAGAGCGACGAGTCCGTCCAAAAAGGTTGCTCTTTCTCTAACTCTTTGACTGTATCCATTTTAGTACGAAGAAATGGAGTATTATGGTTTCTTAATCAGACATTTATGTTAATAGCAAGCGGCAAGTAGATGTGATTCTAGCAGGCATAGTCCACAATATTAACATGTGGAAGAAGGAACTGAGGAGTTTGGAGGTTTAATCTCTTTATTAAAAGGATGAAAACAAAGTATCTCATAAATTAGCATCATTTGAAGTGAAATTAAAAAAAAATTTAAAATTAAAATAATTTATTGTTTGGATCCAAGATTCTACTAATTAAGTGGCCATATATAACTCTTAAGGAGAATATATACCAACTAACTTTTGAGCACGCGTGTAAGACTCTTTTATTTTTTTGGGTAAAAGTTAATAATTTACATCTATTATAGTTTAGAAATATGTATTTTTTATTTTTCAAAAAAAATAAAAATGATAAATTTTAAAGATAAACAGTAACTGTAATTTCTTTTTTTAATGTAAAGGGAAAAACATCCTAAATTTTAGGAATTTTCTTTTTGAATTTAAAATGAAATTTATTATTTGACATTTATGACCCTCTATTTCTAAATGAAATTGCCCTTCATTAATGTGGGTATTTTTTAAACCACATAAAAGGCCAGTTAAAAGAGGGAAATCCTCTTATATATAAGCTCTTCTGTTTTTTTTAGGTAAAAGTTAATAATTTGCATCAATTATAATTTAGAAATATAATTTTTTTTCTTTTTCAAACAAATAAAAATGATAAACTTTATAAATAAGCAATAACTGTAATTTCTTTTTTGAATGTGAAGGGGAAAAAAATACTAAATTTTAGGAGTTCTCTTTTTGAATTCAAAATCAAATTTGTTCTTTGACATTTATGACCTTATTTCTAAATGAATTTACCTTTTATTAATGAAAGTATTTTTAAACCACATAAAAATCCAGTTGAAAAAGGAGAATCCTTTTATATATAATATAGATATAGATGTAACCCAATTAATAATAATAATAAATAAAGAGTAATCATTACTTCAAATAATAATAATATAAATATACTTATTTTATTTTATTATATAAAAATTATAAACTAATTACTAATTAATGCATCATCAATTTTTTTTTCAAAGCAACATCATCAATTATTAATTACTCAATTATAAAATGTAACATTTATTAAGTTATCAGAATTTTCAAATCAAGTTTATTACCATGTTAATTTGTAAATATTTATAATAATTTTATCATTTTTCTTAAATAAAAGGCTATTTGAAAGAAAAAAAACACACACACACACACACACATAGTTGCATAGGGTACAATGAATGGACGCGTGTCCCATCTGTGAAAGTTGGGCCTGGTCCGGCTTGGCTGATTGAAGCCACAATTTATGGACAAGCCCATCCAAAAACCCGGCCTAGATGATTGGAACGCAAAAATTTTAACAATTTGGTAATCCACTTTTTTTTTTCTTTTTTTTTTTTGGGGAGAATTTGGTAATCCTCATGAGCCCAGAAGGAGTGAATGATAGAATTATAGTGAAAACTGAAAAGAATAATAGAATTATAGTGAAAACTGAAAAGATAAATAAATAATTAAAAACATGGTCATCAAAGGGGCCACAAAAATAAATCTCCAAGCTTTTTTTTTTTCCCCTTATTTGTTAACCCAAACTTCATGAATGCATCTTTAGTCGAATTTATAGTAATATATGGGATAAAATTGATATAATACAAGATCGATCTGTAACTATCTTATTCTATTTAGTGCATTATGATACTGATTGAAATTTAGTATAAGAAAAAAAAAACTAAAATAAGTTAAATAGAAATGTGTGCAGATATTTATAGATTTTAATGAATGACTAAACAATGAGTTTATATATATATATATATATACACACACACTAGCACCCACACTAGCATGTAACTTGTGCAATACACAGGCTTTGTTAAATGCTATTAATATTATTTTTCTAAAAAAAAAAAAAAATGATGAAGTGCATTGAATTAAAGTAGTTTAGTCTACATCTTTTTTTTGGTTAAAAGATTTGAGTGGTGTTTTGGGTTTTCAAGGACTTTTTCTTATTCTATTAGCAATAGTAATGTGTTATGATTTAAAATGGAGTAGAAATTTAGTATTTTAGAGACATTTGGCACTTGAAAGATGTAAGAGAGGGAGAAATATTAGGTGTTTGTGTTTGATGGGAAAATGGACAACCTTTGTAGATAAGCAAGAGGATGGTTAAAAGAAATCCCTTTAGATATCAACAAGTATGAGAGAGAGAGAGAGAGAGAGAGAGAGAGAGAGAATTTGGAGGTTTCTAGGGGTTATGGATTAAAGCTATGGGTAATCTCTTTGTATTTTGAACTTAATAACTCACTTGACTTCAGAAAAAAGAAATGGATACGTAACATAAAATTGAAAATCCAATTGAAAATCTAATTGAATTTTCTCTAAACTTTGGCTTTAATTATATATATATATATAGACTAATATTATTCCCGTGCAATGCATGACTTGATGAATATTCATATGTAAGCTAAAATTTTTTTAAATAATTAAAACTAAATTATTATATAAATAGTAATAATAAATTATAAAATAAGTAAATAACTAGTATTAGTCCCGTATGATGCACGACTTGATGATGATTCATATGTAAGCTTTTTGAAACAAAAGTATAAAATAAATAGTATGAACAAATTATAAAATAAGTAAATAATTTTTTTTTAAAACAATTGCTTTAAGTCCTAATTGTTTAGAGTTTGGACTTTAATTTGAAGAAATATATATCATAACAAATAAATAAAATAAAATTAATTTACTAATTAGTTGTTCTTAAAATATTGATAATAGACTTTTAGTTGGAGTAGAAATCAAAAGGGATTTTTTTTTTTTTTGAGAAAGAAAACGTGGATTGTTTTATGGGATTTAAGTTTAAAAATTTTTATAATAGACTTTTCATTTGAATAGAATTTTAAATTTTTGAAGTTTAAATGTATAAAATTAATTTACTAATTAGTTGTTCTTAAAATATTGATAATATACTTTTGGTTGGAGTAGAAGTCAAAACATGCAGGTTTTGTTTTTTGTTTTTTCTTTTTTGAGAAAGAAAACGTGGGTTATTGTTTGGGATTTAATTTTAGAATTTTTTTTATAATAGACCTTTATTTTGAATAGAATTTAAATGATAAAGTTTTATCTAAATTAAATAAGTAGTTGTTAAATATTATCACTTAATTTGAGGAAATATATACTAAAAAATAATACAAAATTAATTTAGTAATTAGTGAGAGTAACCATTTGGTGCAACTACGGCTTCTAAGCCCAAATTTTATTATATAACTAGTATTATACCCGTGCAATGCACGACTTAATAAAAGAATTATATATAAAATTTAAAATATATATATATATATATATATTTTTGATGATATAATTAAATTTAATAACATGACTTAATAAAAGAATTATATATAAAATTTAAAATATATATATATATATATATATTTTTGATGATATAATTAAATTTAATAACAAATAAAATAGTAAAAATATTTTAAAGATTATGGTAAGTTTTAAATTTTTAAAAGCTTTTAGTAGTAAACAGGCCAGGCTTTGCACGGTTTTGGTCATAAACTTATAACATGAATAATTTCATTAAGAAACACTAATTAATGATTGAAGAGAAAAGATTAAGGTGAAGTAGGGTGAGGAACAACAAATAATAATTATAACATACCAGCATAATAACATTTATATTTAATTATAATGAAGTGCTTGCATCTCAAAGTGTCAAATTAATATCAACATTTTTTTTCTATATACAAAATAGAATTCTACTCTAACCTAATCTAAGTGTATATGTGTGTGAAGCTCCCTCCTGGAGACTTGAACCCCGGCTCTTGCCCCCCACACTCCACAACCACTTATACTTGTGAAGTGACAATCGCACAAAGGGTATGCGGTGGTAAGTTAATATCAACACTAAACATGCTAAGATGTTTATGTTAATTAATGTAAATAAGCATAAAATTAATATCAACATCAAACACCCTGCTATTGCATGAATTATGATAAAATTGACCTAATATTTTTACTTTAACCCCAAGCAATCATCTCGAATTTACAAATTAAAACTACCCAAATTTATAAAATTAAAAAAAAAAATTGAAAGCAAAATTCACAATATCACACACATAAATATATACACACAAAGAAACTCTAAATTCAATAATTACAAACATATTAATTTCTAAACATTTAAAAAAAAAAAAAAAAAAAACTGGAATTAGAGTTAAAGTCAAGATACTCTCATGAAAATTGAATTAACTTTGACAGGAAGGGGGAGGCAGCGAAGTCATGGAGATTTCACATCAACTTAAATATCCATTGTTTTTACATCACCCTTTTTATATTTAATCAATTTTGTCTCCATTATTTGTAGAGTACTGTTCATTATCATGGTTTTGGATGCTCAAATCTTGGTCTCATGGCTACCTGTGGGATCTACACATATTGGAAAATAGATCTTTCAAAAAGTGAATAAAACTTTTGTTAAAATTAATTTGTTAGTTTTCATGGAAGATATACAATTGATTTTGAAGACCATAATAAGCATATAAATTAGATCAAATTTAATAAAAATAACTTAAACAAAAGGCAACCCGCACACAAAACATATTCAATTTGATGGAAAAAAAAAAATAAAGAAGGGAATTTTATGAAAAAACAAAAAGAAAAAGGCAAATATATACATGCAAGTTTCATAGGTAAGGTAAGTATGAAAAGGAAAGAATACATCAAGAAATCGTACGGTAGGAAAAGGGAAAAATATACCAAGCTGTATATATACCCCCACTTTTATATTATATAATTTTAAGTTGTAAAAAAGTTGATAACTTGATATGAATAGAAAGAAAAAGGAGTTTACATAATTAAGAAATTTATGTTAATTACATATTAATTTTTTTTTATTCCAAAAAAATAGTTAATGTTATTAGATTGTTATTACAATTTTTTTTTAATACAAGATAAAACTTCTACTCTAGCCTAATCTATGTGTATATGTGTAAAAAACTCCCTCCTGAAAACTTGAACTCCGGCCCTTGTCCCCCCCACCCCCCAAGCACTTATACTTGTGGAGTAGCTATCACACGAAGGGTACTGTGCGGTTGTTTTAGTTTACGTTAAAGTTAATAAATATTAGCTATTTTTTTGTTATTTATTCCAAAAAGGAAAAAAAAATTGAGAAGAAAAAATAATACTTTTAAATTTGTTACTTTATTATTAGGAAATAGTTGATGTATGATAAATGTTTATTGCAAAAATAAATAAAAAAATACTAACGTAAGCTAGTAAAATTGTTACGTTATAAAATTATAAAAATAAATAAAAAATAAAAAAGAAGAAGAAGTTCATTAGAACACTAAAGTAAAGATAAAAAAACTTTTTGTTTTTATCTAAAAACTTAAGTAAATGAATTTATTGAAAAATCTAAAAAAAAAAATTTCTGTAATTTGGTGAAACCACTTAGCGCAACCACGGTTTCTAAACCCAAATTTTATTATATAGTATATGATATATTATTTTAATAAGATAAAATAAATTACTTTAAGTTATATGATAAATGCTGATGACTTTATTAGTATTTGTCTATTTTTTATTTTAAAATTTTCTTTGTGCTTAATTTGAGTTAATTTCTTAATATGAAATATGAAATGAGTTTGACCATTCCCTATTTTGGTTATATTTAATCTATGTCTTAACCAGCACAAACATTAATAAACAAAATAGTTCATCAATACTAGCTTTTCCCTAAAGATAGTCTAATTAAAAAAATCAACACACTCAAAAATTAAATACAATAAACAAAAGCCAAAATCAAAACATACACAAAAGATTTCAAAATTTATAAAAAAAAAAAAAAAAAAAATTTAAAACGTACATAAGAGAACCAATAACTTAAATGAGTGTCCATTGTTTTGCTTATTTATAGTAAACTTCCTTGGCATAATATCTTGCACACAAATTCAAAATCAAAGAACAATAAGTAAGATGGATTTATTAGATTAAAACATAAGCATAAGTTACATTTGGGAAAAAAAGTGAAAAAAAAAAAAAAAAAAATACAGTAACGTGGGTTGTATTATGTGAGATTTAATTATAGGGATGACTTATTGGTTAAGAGGGATTGGATTAAAAAGTCATGACTATATATATATATATATGTGTGTGTGTGTGTGTGTGTGTGTGTGTGTGTTCTAAAATTTTTGACAATAAACTATAAACTTTTAGTTGGAGTATAATTTAAATTTCTAAAACCTAGATAATAAATTTTCATCTACATTAAATTATTGTTAAATCTAATCCTTAATCAAGAGCTTTGTAGCTTAATATCCTAATAAAATACTAATTTATTAATAATTAATAAAATGTAAGATGCAACTTGAGGGGAAAAAAAACGTGGGTTGTGTGGGAAAGTTTTGATAATAGATATTTAGTTGGAGTAGAATTTAAATTATTAAAACCTAGATGATAAAATTTTATCTAAATTAAATTATTGTTAAATCTTATCCCTTAGTCAAAAACCTTATAGTGTAATATACTAATAAAATATTAATTTAATAATAATTAATAAAAATTTAAGATGCAACTTAAGGAAAAAGCAAAAAAACAAAAAACAAAAAACAAAAACAAAAACATGGTTTGTGTGGGATTTAAGTTTAGAAAATTTTTATAATACTTTTTACATTAAAGTGTTTTTAAATATTATCCCTTAATTTGAGGAATATATCCTAACAAATATATATATATATATATAATTTACTAATTAGTGAGAGTAGCCACTTGACACAACTATGACTCTTAAGCCCAATTTTTATTATAGAGCTTTGTAGCTAATATCCTAATAAATTAAAATACTAATTTAATAATAATTAATAAATTTAAGAAGCAACTTGAGGGAAAAAAGCAACAAGAAAAATTCGGATTGTGTGAGAAAATTTTGATAATAGACTTTTAGTTGGAGTATAATTTTAAATTTTAAAACTTTGATGATAAAGTTTTATCTAAATTAAATTATTGTTAAATCTTATCCCTTAATCAAGAGCCATGTAGCTTAATATCCAAATGAAATATTAATTTAATAATACTAATCAATAAAATGTAAGTTGCACCTTAAGGAAAAAATAAAAACAAAAATGTGGGTTGTGTGAGATTTAGTTAAAAAAAATTTGATAATATTTTAAAATTTTGATAGTTGTTAAGTATTATCCCTTAATTTGAGGATATATATCCTAATATATATATATATATATATATAATTTACTAATCGGCTTAATAAAAAATATTTTGATAATATAATTAAATTTAATAACAAATAAAATGAAAAAAGAATTAATTCAAAATTTAAGATTAAAAAATAAATTGTACTTGTACACTTAAAAGAAATTTAATTTTTATTTCTTATTTTGATATTTAAATCATTTGTTTTAGTGTTGATTTCATTCAAATGGTTATAAGTTATATCAACCCTAAACTAAATTAATACTAAATAAAAATATAATACTCTATCTTAATGTAACATTCTAACTTACTAATAAATAAATATAACACCTTAACTTAAATTAATATTTGTAATTGTATTGTGTTTTAGCCTTTAAGAACAAATTTTTTTTATCATAAAAAAACATAGATATTAATATTACACGTGAAAAAAATAATGAATTCAATAATTGAAATGGTTGAAAAAAAAAATTAAGCCAAAACCTCAATTCATTAATGAAAAAATATCCAAATTTTTGAACTTAAAAAAAATAAAAATAAAAATAAAAACGGTGTTAAGTAAAGCTAGACCTACACGAATCCAATTTCATGTTTGATAGCAAATTTTGCTTTTAATTAAAGAATATAGATTACATGGAACAAAACACCAAACAAAAGCCATAACAAATTAAATCCATAATAAAATATTGATGTCAACATTAACAAATAATCATGTAATAAGAAATTAAAAAATACGAAAATATTTATTGCTATATTGACTTCTAAAAAATACACTAAAAGGTGTGACATAGAATTTCAACCTATCTATAAAACTTGTTGATAAAAATCATATTATATATTATAAAAAGGCAACAAATACACAAAATCTATTCAATTTGATGACCAAAAAAAAAAAACTTGCAAGGTTGTAGGTAGGGCAAAGAGGAGAAATGAAAAATATAGCAAATAATTATAAAGTACGTAGTAGAAATAATGAAACAGAAAAAAAAAACTGCGTATATATAGTGGGAATTTTAGGTTGTGAAAAAGATATGAACAAAAAGAAGTAGTTTAGGTGAAACTCAAATGCCTTTTTTTTTTAGGCTGTATTTGGTTCATGTAAAATATTTTCTGGAAAATAAATATTTTTCGGAAATGCTATTTTCGGGAAAAGAAAATGTATTTAGGCTGTTTGGTTGTGCAATGGAAAATAGTCTGAAAAATAATTTGGTGTTTGGTAACATTCTAAAAATGCTATTTTCTTACAAATTTTTCACAATTTCTCAGTCATTTTCTTATCATCCAAACAAATTTTATTACAGAAAATTTTAACCCACAACAACCGAAATTTATACCCACCACCGAAACAACACCACACACCACCAAAACTCCAATTCAACGAGGCAAACTCTGGCAATCAAAAGCCACAAAAGAAACAAAACCAAAGAAAAAAAAATCATCAAATCCAGTCAGATCATTAAGGTGAGGCGGCTGGGTTTGAAGGCGAAGGCGTGTGAGGCGACTAGGTTCGATCTTTGCTTGATCGTTGCGGTGCGATCGGCGCGGTGCGACTCGCGGTTTGTGGGTTCGCGATGCGACTCGCCTGTGCAATCGGCGTGATGGGACTTGCGGTTCGTGGGTCTGGGTTCGCGATCTCGGGTTTGATAATCTTGCCGGTGGTGCGACGATCTTGGGTCTAGGTTTGCGATCTCTCTCTCTTTCTGTGTTTGTGCACGAGTCCTCTCTCTCTCTCTCTCTCTCTCTCTCTCTCTCTCTCTCTCTCCAAAAACCATTTGAAGTGAAAATAGGAACTGAAATGAATTTCCGTGGTTAAAGCTTATTTTTTACGGTCAACTGAAAAGCATTTCCAGAAAAGCCTATTTTCAAAGCCAACCAAACAGCCTATTTTACGGAAAATGATTTCCTAAAACCATTTACACCCAAAACAAATGGACCCTAACTTTATTATTAGGAAAAAGATGACATAAGATGCAAATTTATCCACCAAAAAAAAAAACTAGTTCTATCTTTCTTTCTTCTTTTTTTTTTTCCTTTTACGTTTTTTAAAGAAACGTAGGAAAAAAAATTTCATCAAGATCAAGATGGAGTCAACTAAAACCATAGATGGCAATGGTAATCTCTTTCTCTCTTTTATATATACTAGTCGTTAACTCATGCAATGCATGTGAATAGCTACTAGATGTATCAATACCATAAGTGGTGTGGCACATAGGAGTTAAAAGCAATGGTATTTTCTTTTGGAATTGGAAATCTGGCAAATAGGAGACCTATCAAGCAGATTCATTCTAATTTCTACCACATAACAACTACATAGTAATGTCACCATGTCATGAAAGAAACATTATAATGAGATGTTCAAATAGATATACCTAAAAAATATGCAAAATTAAGAAATATATATGCAGTATGTATAATTTAAATGAAAGAAATAAAAGTATAAAGATAACTTTAAATGAAAAAAAACTATGGGAAACTAATAAAAAAAAACTTGAGTTGTTGTTTCGAATTGTATTGGCATTGCTAAAGGCCTTAAGAATTGGGTTGGACTGTGATATTAAAGGTCAAGGTGGACATAAACCTTGATTTTAACATAATTCTTCTGATAATATGTCAAGCATATGCTCATACAGGGAAATTTGAAATCCAATTATGCGCCCTTCTACTCCAAATTGCCCACCTAAGTAAGTATACAAGATATCTCATGAGCATCTTTGTTGTCCTATTTACCAGCATCACTATCTCCACTAACCAAAAGAGAATTGCCATTTCCTTCACTAATCATTGCCCTATTTTCTTAAACAACACGTCAAATAAGAAACTAACCCATAAGTAAACAAAAAAGCAATCACATCCAGGATGTGGTCTGAATTGCATACATTTGAAATGTCATTAACTTGGCTTAGATTTTTAGGAAAGTTAAGTGCCATTAATAGAAGTATGAGGTCTAAGAGTGGCTACACGTAATTAGATGTATTTTTTTTATTCACTTTACTGCAATAAATTATAAAGCATGCCTGTCTAGATTATCTCAACCAAATTTAAAGCTGTAGTTGTTTAGTTATATACATATGTTAATAAAGAAGGTGTAGTTTAGAATACATTCCAATTTAAGAAGACTACTAAATTTTCTAATGTTGCAACTTGGGTTTTGATGATGGAAAGTTCAAGTGGACAATGTACTAAATTTTTACTTTTGTTGATGACATAGTATGCCTAAATGCACATTAAAAAAATGCAATGACCAACGGCAACTAAAACCGAAAGGCACAAACCATGTAGTGAGCATAAACTAATGCAAGAGTAAGCAAAACATTTTGTCAAACACATGGTGTGCACAAAATTTCAGCATTAGAATGTACCATAAAGCCAATAATGAACAATCCAAAGTGTGGGATAAGCACATTAGATGGTCCATACAATCAAAGCCAAGTCAAAAATCCACACCTCATGTAACAATGTCTAAGGTATTAACAATTATTATTATAAATAAAAGGAATTAAATCAGAAATACACAACTTATTGACACATTAAATAGTTCTTGTAACGCAACAAATAACTCAACAACAATAACATGATGAACATGCAGAACAAACAAACTAAAAAGTATCAAATACATGGAACTACATAACTAATAACTTATTCCATGAACAATGTAAAGCCAAAAACTCAACTCTTCCATGGCTTTTATATTTTATATCATAAGAAAGCAAATGATTCCTTGCTACAATTCTGAACCCAACGAAGTAGGCTGTAAGTGCCTGTAACACAATAGTATTTATAATATAAATGTCAATTTTTTTCCAGGTACTTAAATGCTACATACCATTTCAATCACCCATATTATACCAAACGCATAAAAAAAATATAAAAATTTGTGTCCGGTACTTCTTTTGCTATTTTTTTTATGATAAACTGATAAACTTACCTTAATAGAGACTTGAAGAACATCATGAACTTCTTCTGGCACATGCTTATGCAAATTTGCAATGGTACCCAAACTTTAAAATTAGTATTCAATTTTTGTATCTAATTGACCTAATGCTCGACATCATGAATATATCCTATTTACCTTTAAAAAGAAAAAAAGATTTCTTGTTTTGGTATTAATTTTGGTTGGTCATGAAAATAATTTAGAACCTTTTTATCAAACAGATGGTGCGCATCTATGGAAAATGAAACTATTTTTGCCTTTAGGAAAGTTATCTAAACCTGGGTGGTGTTGAAGGAGAAAAATGAAGAAGAAAAACAGAGGATGATGCAACAGAAATTATAGAAGAGAGAAAGTGTGTTTTCAAAAAAATGCTCTAATTTGCAATAAAGCTTCGACAACAATTTTATCAATAGAAAAAAAAATGTATAAACCAAGAAGATAGTTAAACATATAATACATTTGCCTATCATGTCCTTTTCGTGAGGAATGAATATAGACCTTTGTGGATTTCGTTCAACCCCAACATTTATATATTGCACAAAGTAAATGTATCTTAGAAGCTTGATAAGAAACTAAAAAAAAAAAATTCATAAATGCATATAGACCACAAAGTTTGATAAGAAACACAAATCAAATTCAAAAATACCTTAGTGAAACAATATTGAGTCACTAAATATCTTCGACGCATCATTGAGAAGTCTAGGGTTTGTCATCATTGAATGCATCTAGTAATAGTCGGACAGTAAATATTTAAAAATTTCTGAAGAGGGTTAGATATGATAAATTGGAGAGAGGAAAATTGGTGTATGGACGGAGGCAAATAGAAACAATTTGGCCAGAAATAGGATATTGTATTTAAATAGGAATATAATCAAAACTTTACTGTTAACAATTCCAATAGTCTGACTAGCAGAGGTTCAGATGTCACTCTATTTGTGCTTTATGGTCTCAAATTTCTACCTTTCAACAGCAACAAATATGCACAATAAAACCAATTCTAACTACCTTATTATAAACCATAATCTTACCCAAAACCAATTCTGACTACCATTCGATTGTTTCTTACTACCGTTGTTTAGATGGTGTTTTTTTTAATAGTGATAAATGGTTAAAAACAAAAACGAATCAAATCTAAACTTATCCAACAAAAAAACTCAATCAAAAAGTAACATTTCATACCCAAATCCAAAAAATGGAAAGAAAAAAAAAAGCAAAAAAAAAACAAAGCAAAACAATGTACCGGAGCCAGTGCTTCCTACGGTCTAAGTCTGGCGAGGGACCCAAACTGTAGTAAACATTAATCATAATTATCGCAAGATTTTGGTTTTTTCTTTTAAAATTTTTTTTTTTAAAAAAAAAAAATCAGAAATCAAAGAAAGCAAAAAAAGAAAACTCACCCTGTAACATAGTACCGCCGGTTGAGGGAACCAAGATTTTTGGCAGTCAGAGTCTGACAATGGTGCTGGCTTCTCTATCTTGCTAAACTTTGACTCCTCTATTCTCTATTTCATATCCGTGTTCCAGGCCTCATCGCCTCTTTCTTATTTCTCTCCGTGTCCCAGGCTTCTTTGTATTTTAATTGGTTATTTTCTTTTTTATACCGAGAGCTACAAACGGTGCGTTAACAGCATGGAAAAATATAATGTTTCGCTTTTTAATTGTGAACATGTTAGATTTTTTTATGGGCATTTTTCCAACGTGGAAACACGCCCTTAATTGTAGGAATCAATTTTCTCTCAGCTTCTGCTATAATATATATATATATATTATAAACAATTTCTTTCTCATTATGATGAGATTTGAATTTTGCACGTGGGAGCTGTGATTATTTATAATTTAAAAAAAAAAAAAAAAAAAACACATGTTATTTACTCATTATTTGCTATGGCGTCCTGACATATAGAGTTTTCATCATCTTGGCTGGTGGAGTGTCGGTGTCAACGCGGAGCGTTTTCATACTCACTAAAATTTCAACAAATTAAGAAGTTATAACCTTATCAGAAACAAAGATTTAAAATTGATCTTTCTCTAGACTTTAGAGTCCTTATTAACTATTCTTTCACTTTAACTACTTTAGTTTAACTACTCTATGCATATTCTAAAAAAAAATTTAGAAATTATAGATAAATTAATAATAAAAGGATTATATGAAGAATTTTGATTGTAATCAAATTAAAATTTTTATCAACTTAGAAATTATAGGAGAAAAAGATAAGGAAAAAAAAAAATATATATATATATATATATATTTTTTTTTTTTTTTTTTTTATTATTTTAGGGTTTGTTGACAACATTTTAAATAGACAACTGTTAAAGTTGTAAATCAAATACCACTTTCTTTTATTACTTGATTTATCATATTTTTCCAAAAACTATGTATATATCTATTCTTAAAATCTAAAAATTTATTAAAATTTCTACAATTTGGTTAAACCCAACTTTTATTATATATAATATGATATATAATATATAAAATGATAATTTAGTAATAATTCTAAAAATCAAGATAATTGTGTAATTATATATTAAGCATTTTTCCCCAATTTTCAATTGTATTTTGAACTTTCAAACAACATCTCACTATGATATCATATTAGTATTAAATTTTAAAAAAAATGGTTTAGTTTTAAAATGCTAAATACACCTGCATGTGTACGTAGGATCACACTTTTATGTGGATTAATCAAGTTTTTTAATTAGTCCAATTATGCCAATTCACAATTCTCAAACACAAACTATTTAAGCATATATCGAATGAAAAGTAATATTTCACCAATTGCACAAGATCAATCACAATGAAGAGGACGATATGATAATGAAGTGAAAAATTCAAGAGAAAAAAAATCACTACATGGAAACCGTCCCAATAAAGTAAATTCAATATGATAAAAGAAGTTTTAAAATTAAGTAAAAACATTTTTCTAGACCAAGGAAGTGAATTCTGTACCGTACCGTACCGGCCAGTACGGCCGGAATATACTGTACCGGCCAGTAATCCGGTACAGAATACCCCTCTGTTTCATATCGGAAAAAATACCGGCCATACCGGCCAATTTCGGGCAATACCGACCGGTACCGGGCGTACCGGCCGGTACAGAAAAAAGTTGTTATTTTTTTTTTTATTTTTTTAAGTTTTGTAATTTTTGAATTTTTGTTAGGACAGAATGGTAACTTATTTGCATTAACTTATTAGTATTATTTGTTTTCTTAGTATGTAATGATAACTTTTAATCTTTTTATTTTTTATATTGTGTTTTTTTTTTCTTTTAATTGATACTAAAGTCTAAAACCATGAATAATTAGTTCTAAATTGAGGAAATGTTTTATGATAAACTTTTATATTTATTATAATATACACACACACACACATACATACATATATATATATATATATATGTATTTATTTATAAATATAAAAAATAGCGGTAAACCCGAAACGGTACACCGGTATTGGCCGGTATCCGAAATATATCGTATCACTGTCCAAACCAGTACAACCTCCGGTATGGTATCAACTCCCTTGAATCTAGACTCCACAACCCATCGATAACTTATAAAGAAAACCTTTCACTATACCAGAACCTTCGGATTCTTCAATCATATGAATTTTGTCTACAGATAACGCACCTATGATCATGACTGGAATTTCACCGACTGACTTTAAGAACATCTTGAAGGTTAATTTTGCTCACAGCAATAAGTTTGTGGTAGGTACTATGACTTCAACTTCTTCACCCACTAATCTTCAAAATTACTTGGAGCTCTCTAGTAGTGAAATTGAGAAAAACTTTGTTACAGAACCCTATCCGGACAAACAAAGCCTTTCTTTCCCTCTAGAAACCCTCTCTAGGGTCACCCCATAACATCCCTTTTATATCCCATCAAGTATGACTCGAATTGGGCTTGAAACAGACAAATTATTGGGCTTTTCACATTGATTTCCTAGTCCTGACATATCGAGGTGGAGTCGAGGTAGCTCAACCGATTGAGGTTGCTATCAGGATTGGAGTTGAAGAAACATATACTTCACTTTCAAGGCTTGACTAATCAAGGTGGTATCAAGGTGGAGTCAAGCTTATGAGATAAGACAAGAACTTCTCTTTTCTTGAACAGTTTTTATATGTTCAACTTGATTATCAATTACCATTTTAAGACACAACAAAACCCACACATTGACATAAATTTGACACACAATTTAACTTACAATTTGACACAATTTCCCAACACTAAAACATATATACCTAACAATGATCTAATTTATATAAAAATTTCAAAAGATTTAAGAAAGACAATAGTTTCAAAATAAAAAACTGATTTATAAGTTTATAGAACCAGCTATAATATCAATAACAGTATTAAAATTTGCTTTAAATTTGGAGTATTTTTAGAGAAGTATAATACCAAAAAAAAAAAAAAATCAATATTGAATATTATACTTTTTATAATAAAAAAAAAATGTACTCTTCAAAGTTTTTGAATTTCATATTATAGATGAGAATATCCAGTGGCAGCTCCAAGAATTTTGTTTAGGGGGGACATTAAAAAATTTTAATAAAAAAAGAACTTGAATATATTGAGTTACCAACAACAAAAAAAAAAATAATACATGAAGTTTTACAATTTTCTTCTACAAGTATTCAAATTTTGAATTGTTATATGATAGTTCATTATAAGTATCAATTGCCAATGTAGGTAGTTATGAGCCTATAATCATTTTATTTTATTGAGTTTATCTAACATTTTTATTTTTATGTAGTTTTTATTATCTATTTGTTATTGTTTTTATAAAAATATTTTAAACTAAATGACTAAACTAAACTCATTAGTTTTGCATTAATTATTGACGCACACAACCATACTCATTCATACATAAAATTATACACTAGTATCTACTTAACCAATCAAATATTTGGACAATCACTAACTTTACGTTTTTTTTTTTCTTGAATTTTACTAACTTTATAACAAAAAGTTATTATAACATGATAACAATATACAAATGTAACAAACCATATCTATTTCCTAATTATTAAATTATATATATTTATATTATAATATACACATAAACATCCACACACATCATAATTCACACAAATAATATTATAATAAAAGGTAATGCACACAATCAATATTAGACACACTCACATACATAATATAAATTTATAAAAAATAATGACACTTACAATTCACAAACACTTACTTTTTATTCTTAGAGTTGAAAACACTTGTAATAAGGGTGTGTAAAATTTAAGTCAGAGTGCGCAAAAATATTTTTAAGAAAAAAATTATAGTATTAAACTAACCAAAAATAATATTATATATATATATATATATTGGAAGTTAGGGGTAGCGCCACCCATGAGAATATCTTAGACTTATATATATATATATATATATATAATTATTTATACTAAGACCTGCAGATTCGCCACCCATGAGAATATCTTAGACTTATATATATATATATATATATATATAATTATTTATACTAAGACCTGCAGATGAAGAACTTGGCCAGCTGGTAGTTACATTAAATTTTTAAAAAAAAATTCGTTTGACAAATTATCATTTATTAATGTAAAGAAGTCTATTGGAAGCCTTAGACGTAGAAAAGATTAGTTAATTTGTAAGTCAAAGTTAGGTCTTATCTTCTGATGATTAATTAATGGAATGGGTATTTTTCCACCCAAAAAAAAAAAGCCCATGTTAATATATTATTATTTTTCTCCCATTGGTTTTGACCACTGGCTGCGAGTCTGCGACAAATTGAAGGTGCTCGATCACCAAATTAAATAAATACATCAAGATATTTTTTTTTTTTTAGGAAGAGTGGAGAAAAACTTAATTAAATCGTTTTAGAGAAAGGAATGCGAAAACCACGGTTCCTTTATAAGCCGGCAGAGCGAGAAAAGAGAGAGGTATTTCTTTTTCTAATGACAGTCACTGTAATAAAAAATATTTTTACACCTTGACCTAGTTTGTACTTTGTACTACTAGCCGACGTCCCGATTCATGCACAGTATATTTTGAAATATATGTCATAAATAATTACTTTATGGGTTCCAGCTCCGCATTGCCTATCTCTCACACTATCAATCTATCAAAAAAGGATTAATACTATAATCAACATGATTGATATTGCATTAACAAATTAATAAGTAATTTTCTTTATTAAAATTTTGTCTTGCGTTTACAAGGTAACTATCCTGTATTCACTCTAACATCTTAGCATTCATTGTCGTTAGCTTTTGGCCTCTAGGGCATTCTGTCGCTTTTGTGAGATTTATATTCAAGGTTGGTTATTATCTATATATATATATATATGGTTTAAATTTGATTGCTAAGATAGAAGAAATTTGAATTATGGAAATTTCCATTGAAAATATCAATAAGTCTCAATTGTAGATATCTACAAACGCAGGTGACTACCTCTAGCCTCTAGGACAGTTTGAACATCCTTTCGACATATATAAATTCAAAGTCAGTAAATTAAATGTTAACAAGGCATTTCACATTTTCCCTAATGTGAGTCCTACCGAATAAAAAAAATTAGATAAATAAAAAAATATATAAAAGTAACCTTACAATTTATTTTCATAATCTCTCTATATATGAAGCTGGCCTCTGCTTATAAAACTAAAAAAATAACATAAAAATGTAAAAAAAATTAAAAATTAAAAATTAAAAATTAAAATTAAAAAAAAAAAAAGACCAAAAACTGCCAAAAAAAGTTTAAAAAATTGTTGTTAACAAACACGCAATAGATATGCAAATGGATAGTACTACTCCCCCAGATAGTGTATTTCAACTCTTTGTCTTATTGTGTACTCTGATTGTTTCTTGTCAATTTGCTCATGCATTCCCTATTACAGATCGAACAAAATATATATATATATATATATATATATATATATATTTATTTATTTATTTATTTTGTGGCTGTTTCACATACATGCATATACCATATTATGGATTGTGGCCTATCTCTTATGATGTGCCCATTTGAATCCATAATCTAATCTTATCTAATCTTTTAAGTTTCAGAGCTGCATCACTGCCACCCAGTGTTTAGGGCAGTTGTCCTAGGATATGTGCTATTCTTTGTCCTCAACAAGAAAAGCTTTTTTATAATAGAGAGAGAGAGAGAGAGAGTGAGAGAGAGAGAGAGAGAGAGAAAGAGAGAGAAAATAATAATAATAATAATAACAACAACAGCAACAAAGGCTTTTTTAAGTGTTAGGTATATTAGCACTTGTATCCTTCGCATGCGTAGTTATACTGTTATAGAGATTTGAGTTCCGACAAAGGTTTTATGGCTAAGAAGAAGGCAACATATATTAATCCACTATTTAATTTCTTTTTGTAATTGTATACTAATCCACTATATTATATATTTTATCTATGGAAAAGTCGTATTCATCAATAATTAAAAACGCATCTAGCGCCAGACAAGCCTCTTGCCCCAAGGCCGGGGAGTATAATAAATCGATAAAATGAGAAAGCAAACAAAATACATTATTTTAGATTATTATCTTTGTTTTGACATAGTTGTAGTAGTAATTAATTCAAGTAAGTCCATATATATGGTTACTGAATATGAGAAGAAAACTGGATTCTAGATGCACCGACAACTATACAACAGTTGGTCGAATTTGGCATAGATAACATGAAATCCACAATTGTGCCATGAATTCATGCAATGTAAGTTTTTTAAGCTTTTTTACGTTAGCTTATGAACTAGAGACAAAGGAGTTCATTAAGAAAAACTAAGAAGAAGTAACGGATAAATATATACCCCACAGGTCCTTCAGAACTATAACATAAATAAATCGTTGTTTTATGGTTATATTAGTGAGCAATGATCACTACTCTATTACAATAGAAACTCAGCAGAAAATGAAAAATTTTAAAGTTTCATAGCTTAAAATTTCTTTTAATAGTGCACAGAAAAGAGTTATGCTTCATCAATGTTATCTTTTTTTTTTTTTTTTCTTTCTCAGAACATTCACTAATGCTGTTCTGTTTAGTTGGAAATCTATGGTCCCATGGCATACAATGATTACTATTATTGCACTAACTATTGCTAAAAGTAAGGCTACCTACGCATGCTACGTGGTATCTAGAAGAGAATTATTACTATCAAAGCAAGAAGAGAATTAATTATTACTAAGCCACCTAGTTGCTTTCAAATTTTTTCAAATTGACAGCATCCAATAATCTACATTAAGCAAGATACACAGCTAGAACATGTAGGATGAAGGGTTGGGAAAGAATCCAATTGCCTTAACAGGTTAATTTAGATAACAACTAGTCTTTGCTACCCTTTAATCATATTTAGTTGTTTAAAAAAAACCATATGGGCCAGATTGGCAAATCAAGAACTGTATCCTTGAACATGTTTTTGGTTAATAGACCAGCATTGAGTAGAAATGTGTTCAGCTTTTTCTTTTATTGTCTTTAATATGATTATTCAAAAACGGTTAAATTGATGTTCATAATTTTGCTTCACAAGTTAGTATAACCCTCATTTTGGATCTATGTTTATATTATTTTTTGAATGGTGGATATATATATATATATATATATATTTAATTATGATGAAAGGAAAACAAAATTATGTACAAGCATAAGAAATTGATGGCTTAAGCAATTTAATATATTTTTTTTTCTTTGTCATGATCTAGGAGGAGGTTAAAAAGAAAGGGTGGTGATTCATAAATGCATTGACCTTATATTATGTGAACAGAAAAGACTAATTACTACTTGGACTTTATGGATCCGTTTGGATTGAACTTATTGCTGCTGAAACTGAAAACTGAAAATACTGTAGCAAAATAATTTTTAAATATGTAAATGGTACAGTGAGACCCATTTTTAATATTTTTTAGTGCGTGAACAATATTAAACAGTGCATAAACAGTGTTTTTTGTCTCTGTACAATAAAATCATGTGATTTTACTGTTCACTTGACGGGAAAAAAAAAAAAAAAAAAGAGAAACGCAAAACGCAAAATATGGACTTAACTTTCAGCTGAATCCAAACGCCCTCTATATAACCAAAAAGTTTGTTTACTCTCAAACTTTCATTTAAGATTTTGTTGAAATGGGTGCACAAACATCAGTAAAACATGATAAAGAAATTTCTGATCAAACATCACTAAACAGGAGAGCACATAAATTTTGACTTTTGATCCATGACACAAATTAACTACTTTGTGATGAAATCTGAGTCATTTTAGTCTCGTAGATTCAAAAGTGTAAGTCACATATTTTGAACTTGTTAGTTGTTAGTTAAAAAAAAAAAAACAAGGAACACGATATCATCTACAGTGAGATGATCATGTGATTTGGACCAAATCGACTTTATTATTGAGAGAGGATATATGAGCTAGATAATTTAGCTTGTTTTAGAGAGTGGGGGTTTTGCTATGGCCTACGGGGTTTGAGTCGGTGGTAGCTACCATACATGGTACATACTTTAGTGGAAAATTGTCAAAAGCGGTCGAGTTCGTGCCTTCCTCAGCGCGTCGCTTTCTGTCATTCCCGCGTTACATTAGCTTGGAACCCACTTCCTTCATTTAAAGAAAGTGGGGCCTACTCTTTGTTTTGGCTTTTTGGGGTAGGGTAGGACTAGGACTAGTACTATTCCATGTGTCATTTAATCCAAATCTTTAAATGGTTCGTTAGCCTTGTTGGTTCCATTGACTAAATTGTCCTCGAGGGAATATAACCCCAAAAAATAAATAATAATAATAAAATTGTATGTTCCTTATATATGAGCAGAAACATTATTTTTGAAAACAACAAATTTTATCTCTAATGTAAAAAAAACTTTAAATCAATTATGTGATGATTTTATAAAATCATCTATGTTTATTTTTTATTTGCATGAAAATTTAATGAATTATGCAATTTAAAAAAAAATAATAAACACAATTGATTTAAAAAATTGATATATAACTATAGTTTTCAAGATCAAGAGTCGGATGATAGGATTATACAATCCTACTAAGCAAAAAGTGACTCAGATCACGGAAAGATTATGCATTTTCAAGATCAAATGTAGGATCGGTTGGATCATGTGGAATTGGACTAATCCTACGATCCTACTAAAAATCCAAATTTGCTTTAATTTGACTTAAAAAGAAAACTCAATCAACCCAATGGATAAAAATGTGTTTCTCTCTCACTTAGCTCTCGAAACCAAGACATTATACTCATTATAAAAATGAGTTAATATGCCTATATTATTGAAAAAGTTACTCACTTTAAATTAAAAACTTGTTCTTAAACACCTAAAATCAACTAAACGGCATTCACATTCTCTCCAACCTGATTTTGCTTTTAGATTTTATATTATAGTTAGCTAATTAAGCTAGTTGCCATTTGCAAATTTGTTTTGGATTTTGAATTTGGAACTTAGAACTTGGAAAATATTTTCCAAATGTGTTGATGATTGTTATTTTGGCACTTGATGACTAATTAAACATTTGATGAATTTTTTGGATACATTGGGTTAAATTTTAAATATAATTGTTTCATTAGTATAGAGTATAAACATAACCATAGGTCACACAACAGCTAATGATATAAAGATGATATCATATTGATGCAAATTTTCTTCTCAAAAAAATATTGATGCAAATCTTTGATTTTTATAGATGAATTCATACTTTACAAGATTATTAAATATACAAAGTCATTACCAATGTGTTTTTTGTTTTTTGTTTTTACCTTAAAAAAGATCTTACAATCTACAATCAAATCCTATGATTCACAATTCCATTAACCTGCCACGATTTTATGTAGGATCTCGATTTTGATAACTTTGTATATAATGGATTGAATGAGACCCAGGAAACTTTGTAAATTGTTGGACGAAAATTGTATAAAATCATATAGTCTACTTCCCATGGAATACTAATCAATTGAAGCCACATTACAAATTTAATTGAGTATTACTTTAATCAAACTGTGTGACTGTGATCAGTGATATGACATGAAATTTTTTTCAATATATCAAAAGATTTTAAATTTGGAAAAACAACCGATTGTCAATTAGAGTATTTTAAGAAATCGGATAAATTTCAAAATTAATAGAGTATTCTAAGGTGGAAAATTGGTATAATATGTGACGAGGTTAGGGGATTTTTTTTAATATATTTTTGGTATTAATATGCCCATTTCAAGTTAAATGCCCTTACCTTCTTAAAAAATAGTGCCTTCTCTTCCCCAATATTACCTCTTTCGAATTTTACAACAACCAATCAAAGTAAATGGTCCAAGATTTGTAGGGGGCGTCAACCTTGTAACTTTGACCCTTGAACAGTAAGCCAATTAGCCAAGTATGAAGTATGAAACAAGAAAGGCTTTACCAAATTGAACCAGTTGACAAGTTTACATGTTAACATACACTTAATAAAGAAAAGGACAAGTTTGTCTTAGGGGCTTAACAAGAAGAAGCACGTTGACGAAAGTGAAGTGAGCATCTAAGCGCTATTTTTGTAAGCATTAAAGCAAAAGTCTAAGGGTAGTTGGGTCACTGAAAAATAAAGGAAAGCTTGGGTCCATGCAGTGGCAAATATGGAAGATTGAACTTTTGGACTTTGGTGAATGGTGAGGGATACGTTTAACTTTGTGGCCCGTTATCACGGGAACAGAGGAGCCACGGTGATGACCGGTGTAGTGAGTGCTTTGACAAAAAGTCGGAATTAAAAGCTTCAATTACATCAATCCCAATGGCGTTTCATGTACGGTCTTGATATTTTAACCCCATTACATGATTGGCGGAGCCAATTATGCTCAAATTTTCTAGTGCCATTTTTAACAATTTGTGTGGACGGTAGAATAAGAAGATGAGAAGTTGAGGTTGTATGCAAATTCCTTTTTTTTTCTTTTTTTTTTTTTTTTTTTTTGAAAGCAGGTTTTATGCAAATTCATGTGCTTGAAATTAACTATTGGATTATATGGGCATGTGTTATGACAGACGTGAGGCTTATGTCTTGTACATACAAATATAAATTCGAATACTAGATTGATAAATGGTTATTTTAAAATAAGTATTAATTAACTTGAGGGAAGCTAAACTCTTATGATAGACTTTGTAATGGTATTGTATATGAAGTTTGAACTCTAATCAACTCCTTGGTTCCAACTCTGCAATGGAACTCGTAAATTATCAATAACAAGGAATTAACCATGGGTAAAAAATACTTCCAACATTATAAATTTATAAAGCATTTTTTATTTACAGTGGGGACTAGGTATTTGAATTTTTTATATCTTCGTTGGAAATATTAAGATGTCTCAATCATTTGAGCTATAAGATTTTTGGCAAAACAAGCATAAATTTTTTCAAGAATCTTAATCAAACTAAATTAAAGAGTATGAATTGGGAAGTCAATGAATTTTTTTGACAATATTTTATCTCTAGGCTGAAGAACCCTTCAAATTTGTGGATGCCATCTATGCTGACAATTAGTAATTTTGCCTCCAATTAAAAAGAAAAGGGGAAAAAAAGGAGTAGAACATGCAAGTAAATTACACGAAAGATTATGTATTACCAAAAACAAAAAGTCCCATTCATGGGATCTTACTTTGAATTTGGATTGATTTCTAAAACACAAGTTTCACTTTCACCGCCATTCTAATGAAAACTTAACATAAATTGGACTCTGTATTTTGTAAGAAGCTACATAAAGATGCTCAATATAATTAGTAGCTACAAAATAAGCTAAAGTCACTTCCATTAAAATAAATCTTACCTTATTTTGAACTCTGAAAAGTCAAATATTACACACTTTCAACTCGTTCAAATATTAACCCTTTAAAATATCACATTCGTACGAAACTACGAAACTTATATTTTATTTTCATAATAAAACTAATTAACAATGCACGGTGGCTCACTCAACCAATTTTGTTTTTTGTTTTTTCTTTTTTGTTTTTTCTTTTTTGATGGGAACCAATGTTATTCTCGTATTGTGAATTTGTGACAACCGAGTCTGTGCAACATTGGGCTTCCCTACTCAAACCAATCAATCTTTGTATATTAATTTAAAGCAATTTTTATTTTGAAACAAGTAATTCAATTTTAATTGTTTAGTTTTAAAAATATAAATATTTAAAGGAACATGATTTAAATAATTGGTTCGTTCCTGGTTTGCATAAATTTTGTTTTTCGTTTGAACATTAAATATTTGTTTATTGTTCTTATACTTTAAAATAGATTAAAAAAAACAAATCTTTTAATAGTTTAGGAATAAAAATAAAGAAGAATTTTTTTAATAATAATTTATGAATGAAAAAAAATTTAAATTGAAGATTGATAAGTGTAACATTTGTAATAATTTAATGATGAAAAATGAATTTTTAAAATTTAAGGATGAAAAATAAAATTTATGTAAATCTTAATAAAGAAAACAATATTTTATCCAAAATAATTTGTCTCTTAAAAAGAAAACATAAGTTTTAAGTACTGCTGCCTTTATAAACTTTCAAGAATTTAATAAATCGGACTAAAATAAAGAATATGAGTATATTGGGATTTGGGAAGTTAATAAATTTGTTTGACAAGATTTAACCTCTAGAATGAATGAAGAACTTTCAAATTTCTAGATGTTTTAACCACTGCGCACTTTTGGTACGGTGGTCACTCCACAAGTATAAGTGTTTGTGGGAGTATGAGAAGTAATGACCGAGTTCAAGTCTCCAGGAAGAAGTTTTACACACATATTAAATTAGGTTAGAATAAAAATTCTATTTTATAAAAAAAAAAAAAAAAAAAAAAAAAATCTCATTCAAGCTAAGACTGACTTTGTAATTGGAAAGACATGCATGATATAAATTCGTTGTTGATTTCAAAAACACAAGTTTCACATATTCTGCTGAAACTTAACATAAATTGGATGCTCGATCAATTCAATTAATAGCTACATTACATAATTCGTAAAGACACTTTCATTAATAAATACAAAAAATCTTTACCTTATTTTGAATTTGAAAAGTCAAATATTACATACTTCCAACTGGTTCAAAATACTGACCCCTTAAAACATCACATCCACACGAAACTACAAAACGTACACATTTTATTTTCATTAAAAAAAATAAAAATAAAACACTTATTTAATCTCTAGTATCGTGAATTTGTAACTACCGAGTCAGTGTAACATTGGCCCTTCCTTGGTCAAATTAGCCAATCAATATTATGTATTTTTTTTAATTTTTATTTGTTTCCTAATTAAAAACCAGCAACAAATTTGAAAAAATCCCAAGTTTTGATTGAGAAATAAAGTCCTGATTGGCTGGAGTTACCTACAAAAAGTACATGTACCACCTAATTTCTTTGTCATTTCAAAGACCATAACTTTATCATCATAAAATCAAAGGCCCCTAGATTTGAAAATTGCTACTCATACTTGTCATAAAAAGTTTTTAAAAGAAAGGGTCGAGTAACCGGGTTAGCAGGTGAACCGGTAAACATTCCTTAAAATCAGTTATCACCCACCCCGTACACTATCACAACACACACTCAAGCACAATACATAAAAGCAGCACAATCGCACTTCCCAACACTCTCTCATACTCCGTACAAATTCACACCCAACTCTCTCACACACATNGGCCCCTAGATTTGAAAATTGCTACTTATACTTGTCATAAAAAGTTTTTAAAAGAAAGGGTCGAGTAACCGGGTTAGCAGGTGAACCGGTAAACATTCCTTAAAATCAGTTATCACCCACCCCGTACACTATCACAACACACACTCAAGCACAATACATAAAAGCAGCACAATCGCACTTCCCAACACTCTCTCATACTCCGTACAAATTCACACCCAACTCTCTCTCACACTTTTTTTCCATATACATTATTTACAGGTCCTAGAGCATTTTTTTTGGCTTTGCTCCGTAACTTTCCAAAAAATCACAAAGCGACGACGAGTAAAAGCGCGTGAAATGTGCTGTATTTGAGTAGCACTTGGAATCGTCGTGGTGTTGTGTTCATCATCAACTTAGTGTGTTACGGTTTAGTACCAGAACTGAGCTGACACTTGCAGATTTATTACTGTGACCCAGTTCTCTCTGTCACAGAATAAATGAGTTTCGGGGTTGTTTGATTCTGAAATAAAGAAAAAAGTCTGGGAACTGTACTGCCTGGTTGCTACTCTGTACTCTTTTCTTTCTTTCCGTGTTGGAATTGGTAAAAAGTTTTTCTGGATCTGAAGCCCCTCTTACCTGATTCTGAAGCTTCATTATTTGTAAGTAAAAATAACAATCAATATTTTTGATATTGTACTGACACAAATTAATTGAAACATGTGTTACATACGGCATTTCTGTTTAATTTTCACCCACTCAATTTAAATACTCACCAGACCCAATCACGCACGGTACTAACGATTTTTTTGGTTACGGTTTTCAGATTTTTGAAGAAACTAGGAGAAAGAGAGAAATGGGTAAAACAACGACCAGCAGAGACTGGACTCAGATCTACGCGATCTACGGTGTAGACCAGTGGCAAACGCTACTTTTCCTACTCTTCCATGCACTGCTCTTTACTATTCTCTCCATACTATACTTAATCTACTTCGACGCAATGGGCGCTTTATTCGAGTCGTTGTTTACCGTCACCGGCGTAACTCTCCCAGGTGGCGCTGCCAGATTCGCCGCCGGCTTCACCGGCTCCGTAACTGCGATCTCCGCCGTGTGCCTCTTCTTCGCCGCCGCGAACTTCTTCTACTCGGCCGTCCCGCTCCACCACGACATGGCGCTCCGGATGGTCAGCGCGGTCAGCGACTGGTCAACGGTCAAACACGCCCTCGACCTGGGCTGCGGCCGCGGAATCCTCCTGAACGCCGTGGCAACGCAGCTGAAAAAGGAAGGGAGCTCGGGTCGGGTCGTCGGGTTGGACCGGAACAAAACGACGACGCTGAAGACGCTACGCACCGCGAAGATTGAGGGAGTAGGAGAGTACGTGACGTGCAGAGAAGGCGACGTCCGGAGCTTGCCGTTCGGCGATAACTACTTCGACGTGGTGGTATCGGGAGTGTTCGTGCACACGGTGGGGAAGGAGTACGGGAAGAGGACGGTGGAGGCGGCGGCGGAGAGAACCAGAGTGGTGGGTGAAGTGGTGAGAGTGCTGAAGCCAGGTGGGGTCGCAGTCGTGTGGGACGTACTTCACGTGCCGGAGTACGTGCGCCGACTCCAAGAGCTGAAAATGGAGGACATTCGGGTCTCCGAGCGGGTCACCGCTTTTATCAGTAGTCATATCGTTTCGTTTCGGAAGCCCAGTCAGCACATCGTTGGCTCCGGCGAGGTCAGGCTCGAATGGCGTTGCTGACGTGGCATTGCCAATTTTACATACTTATTATATATATATATATATATAATTATATGATATTATCTTATAGATCATATATGAATATCCATATTATACATCGAAGAGAGAGGAAGATGCAGACGTGGAAATTATATGCCATGTATGAAAAAAATTGAAAGGAAAGAAGAGAAGTGAGGTTTATTACAGAAGTAAAAAAATAACGTATGTTGTTGATACAGAAGTTTTATGTTCTGGGGAGGCGAAGCTGACCTAGACAGATATACTTTTTTTTTACATGGGAAAGTATATAGGTGAAAATGTAGTTTGTTTTTACCCTATGTTACGGTTATCAATTTGAGAATTGATGCCTCCTGAATTTGAATTTTTGTAAAAAGTTATTATGGTATAATAATATTGATATGTTTATTAACCTTTGATGATGTTGAGTTTTTAAATTTTGATCATTTTGTGAATTTGGTTGGATGGATTGCGAAATGGTAAATTGATTGTTACTCCGTATGCGTTGTCAAATGGGATTTTTTTTTTTTTTTTTTTTTTTTTTTTGAGAAACCAAATTGTCAAATGGGAATTGATGCTACGTTATGTTCAAGAATTTGAATCTGTAAAAAGTTATGACAATACATTGATAGTAGCATATCTGGGGTTTTACGGAGCTGGATGCATTGATAAAAAGTTGCGGAAAATTTCACCAAATAAATTTATTTTGTCAAAAGATAAAAAATCAATAAAGGTATAATAAAATATGGCATGTTTCAGCATAAATAAATAAATAAATAAAATATGACATGTTTGGTTAGAGAGCACTGATTTATTATGGGCTATAATAACAATGGATGAATTTGTGAACGGTTTTGAAGCATAATAAATATTAAATTGTCGCTGTCTAGTTTCCTTTTGGTGTTCATGTGGCGTTGCCCCCTAGTAGAAGTATAAGCCAAAACAGTGATGATACTTGAAAAGATGGTGATATATTTAGGTGGGTGGGATACAACTATGTGGAGGTAGTGAGCTGATAGAGTTGGTGTAGGGCATGGTTTTTGTCAAGTCTTTGTCCTGTATTTTTTTATCCTGATATATGCCTATATGCAAAATGCTGAGTTGCGATATGGAAAAAAGAGTTACCATAAGATAAGATAAGATAAGATTTTTTTTTTTTTTTTTTTTTAGATTAGTTTTAAGATGTTCTACTACAGGGTCATGATGTAAATTTAGTCAAAAATGTCGATGGTTGGAGATTACTTGCATAAATCTAAGATGATAAGACATTTCTTAGCTGGAATATCTTTTTTTTCTTTATTAAAAAATTTGATTTTTTTTCCTCGATTAATTTTATTTTAAAATTAAGTTACATAAAGTCATAAACTGATAAAAGTATTGTAAAAGTAACCGTTAAATAAGCTATCATTTTAAACTAAAAAAAACACACACACACACACAAGTAATTCCAAAAGAAAACTCTCAAAGTAAATATATGCACATCCTGGGGATTCAAATCCCTACTGTCACGCATTGGCCCATACCTTTAGGGAATGAAAGTGTACTTTTTTTTTTTAATAATTTGATAATTTTTTTTTTAATTTTTAAAAAGAGATAATTTTGATAGTTGAAAGTATTATTTATTGTACAAATAAATAAAATTATTCGGTGTACCTAGTGTATTACTATTACCCAATTTTCTCACGTAAGAGTAAGTTACACTTGTGTATCTCATCATAGTGGTCTAAGGTTATATAGATGGTACTAGCACATTAATTCTTTACATAAGTATACTCATTAATAATAATAATAATAATAAAATTGAAAGAAAAACATCAAAAGACAAAAGCATGTTTAATAAAAAATGCAATAAAGAATATAAAAGTAATTGTACACTTGAATTAGTGCAAATAATTAAATATTTCTCAATTCACTTAAGTAATTGGTTTACATTCTTGATTATCCTCTCTTTTTAATAACATGTTATATATAATTGAAGTTACTTGCCCAAATATTACATAATAAGTATTTATCCATAGGATGTAGGATAATTTTTACAAAACGTTTCAAAATGCAATTTTTTTTTAACCCATGTGGAAGGCATACAAAATAAAGGTCAAATATAAATTTTAGAAGGCATAAGCTTCAAGTAGCATGTGCTACTTTATAAAGGACATCATCATGATCTTTAATGGATTCACAATATCCAATTACTGATTTTGGACCACTCGGGGTTTGAATTTGTTCATCACTTCAGTTACTGATGACTTTTCTTGCTTGGATACCATGTAAAGATAATAATAATAATAATAAATTACTTGAAATCTTTTACTTTGGTTTTTCTGATACTTAAATGGTGGTTCAATTGGCTAAAAGAAACGAAGAAAAAGTGTCCATGTGAAGGGAGGATCATTATAATTAGAGTTGCACATTAAACGAAGCACTTTAGATTTAACAAAACCAGAATATGAGAATCTTCTTCTATAATCCAAAGGGGAATGCTATGATTCCATCGGATTTTTATCTTTGATATTCCATTCATCAGAGTTAGAAAATTCTGAAAATCCGCAGTTAGCGCTGCATATATAAAAAGTTTATTAAATTTTAAATCCTTAACGATGGAGGTCCATCCCTCATAGTCATGGGCCATGGCATATGGTTTGGTCTGAAACTTATTAATTGCACCATGTGCCTATCCATCTCAACCTGTTCAAGCATAATAAAAGAGTCCAACTATCTTTAGGAAATAGGAACCCATTCTTTTTAGGCTATATACTTTAATGTTTTTGTCCTAAATTCACTACTATTAATTTTCTGGGCTGGATTGGAAATCTAATTAATGTTTGTTCATTCAATTTAGAACTAATTTATATTTAAGTTTGTAACTTAATCAAGCTTCTCCTTTTTGTTCAGGAGAAAGATGATGAAGCATCAAGCATGAGAAAAGATACTTTTAAAAAGCCGTATATTATTATTGTCCAAACGTAAATGGATGAATTTTTCATGGCTTTCAATTGAATTTAAAAGTTAAAGCCCTTAGTTTTCTAAACACGCCAAGATGGATAATGATATATTTTTTTTGTAAGATGCAAAAAGTATGAGAGGGGTCAATTTGATTGTACATTTATCAATTTATTCTCCCGTAGTTTCTGTTGTTTATTAGATAAATTTACTTCAATGTAGCATCAATATCATGTCACCTTTCTAGAAAATTTGAATTTTTTTTTCATTGAGTTTTGTAAATTATAACTCATATGACACTTTCTGATATTTTTAATAGCTCAATCATTATTTTAATTATCAAATTATATATATATATATATATAATTGCCGGAAAGACTACAATTTCAGTGACATTTCTTTTGGTGTATTTCTTTTCTCCAAGTTGAAGAGTCACTTGAGCTATCCTTGGGTCTTGAACGACCTTTGAAAGTGAAAAACAATCCAAATTAAAGATGATAAATTCTTCAATTTAAAAATTTAAAAAAAAAAAAAAAAACTGTTTTATGAATAAAATTGATTTTCCAATAGAGGCCTTTTGTTCCCTCAAGCCTAGTCAGCATCTAATGGAACCGAGGGAGCTGAGGTTGCGTTGGAGATGCTCATTTGACCATATATTAGTACTAAAGAAAAAACAAAAACAAAAGAAGAGCCTATCAAGGACAAAAATAAAAAAGTGAGGGAAAATTATACATAAAACTAAAAATGTTGCTGTTTTAAGGTTCTCGAATCTCGGGAAGCAATAGCCAAACCAGACACTTCGTTGGAAATTTAAGTATAGTTGGGAATTGATCGATGCCTAACTCTATCCCAAAATATGAGAATTTGTCAGAATTATGGAATTTAAGTTGATTTTTGAGTTTCCATAACTTATCTATAGCTATGAGTTTTGTTTGATCATAGAAAATTTCCAGGATGATTGGCACAATATTTCACTAAAGAGTGGTAGTGGTAGAATTTTAATCCCAGTCACATACCATTAAGCATAGCATTGTTTATTAGTTTAAATGATTTTGATGTTGCACGTCTTGAAGAAAAGACAATAGCAATAATATATGAAAAAAGGTGATATTTTTGGCAGGAAGCAACTTCATTTGTGGAGGCTGTGAGCTTGATAGAGTTGATGTAGGGTTGGGTAGGGTTGCTATCAAGTCGCTATCTAGAAGTTGAAACTTGAAAATGTTGAATGGGAAAGTTGTTAGGTTGAATATCACAACATGTGAATTTTTTATAGGGAAGAACAAAAAAAATATTGGTTCAGGGTTGTGAAAATTCACTGTATAATAATTGCTTTAAAAAAATATATATATAAATATGAAACTGATAATTCTTCCTTAGGAGTTAGGAGACATTATCATCAAACTATTGCTTACACTCGGTGAACTTAGGAAAATACCTAAGTTATCACTCCTCTCATATTGTTGCTCATGTTTAAGAAATCTTACTTCGAACATCATTTACGGTATGGACAATGTTTGCTATATACATTGTGCGCATTTACACACTGTTCAAAACAACTAAAATCGTGACTTTAAATCACATTTTCAGACTTGAAAACATGGTTTAAAGTATGAAAATATGACTTCAAATCATGTTTTCAGTTATATTTTTTTAGCGTGTAAATGCACACGTGTGCAATAGAATTTTCCCTTAATGTATTATCTTGTAAATAAAAAGATACAAGTTTCTAAGATTATCATTTTTAACTTAAACTCTAGTGAAGAGGGTATTGACTTTTCAATTAAAATAACTATTACTTTAAGAAATTTATTTATTAAGTTTCAAAAGAAGACTATATATTGGAATATCACAAAAATAAATAAAGGAATAATGATTTGGGACAAAGAGAATATTAATTTTACTATAAAAATGTCTACAAATTAAGGTTGTAATGGATGTGGTGTCACGTCATTAACACAATAAATAAAATTTTGAATGGATTTTACTTCGGAAAAAATTTTCTCGAAAATTGAAAAAGTAATGACAGTTTTTTCAATTTTCAAGAAAATGTTTTCAAAAATAGAAAGTTTAACATGTTTCCTTAGAGCACACGTTAACCGAGCCCATTTTGAATTACCATTTTGTTTTGTAATTTAATCTTGGTAAATCATTTTGTAAAATTTGCAATATCTATAACATTACTCAACTATTTAATACATACTGTAATTAAGCCTCAATAATGGATTTACATTTTTTTTTTTTGGTTGAGAATTTATTGATTTTAGACAATTTTAGATAGAAATGTAAACATTAAACTTATATATATATATATATATATAAATGGTTTATGGTGTAGGCATGGTTTGAACTTTAAATTTCTTATTTGATGACAAAAAACTTTATCGGTTGAATTATCTGCATCTCACATGCAAACATTAATCAATAGCAATTCCAAAATCATGTGAACATTAAAAACACAAAAGTACATTCAATGCGATAATCATGTCATGGACTAATTTTTCATATGCACGTCAAGTTTATTGTTAAAGTATTGTCTTGTTTTTCCTTTTCTTTGGCTAAATCATGTCATGCAGAATTTTGTTTTCTTAAGATGCAATCTTGTAGAGACTGGTATCAACGAGGGTCAAATTGATGGTACAGTCGGGTCATTATCTAGTCGCCATCCAGATCGTTGACAGTGCAACGAACACTACGTAGTGAGCAGTAGTAGTGACCATGAAAATGATTTTACAGATAGAAAGGAAAAAGATTACAGATTCTCCCTGATTTTTAAATTGGACTTACTTTTCATGAGCATAATGAAATATCAGTTTGGCTTTATACTCGACCATATGTACTGCAATTTCTGATAAGAAAAAGAGAGAGAATATCAATATAGCCCATTAGTGCCACTGTGCATTGGCTAGGAAACTATCCCCTACTTTTCTTTTTCTTTTTTATTTTATGAGAAGATTATGAATTTTATTCAGATTAATAAACAGCAGTTATATTGTGAAGAATAGCTTATTCTAAGAAACAATGACGCTCTTCAATTTAAGTGTAAAAATTATCAATGTCTAAAACATTTTTTGCTAAGAGATCTGCAGGTCTATCCTCCGATCAACTTATTTAGTTCTCTCCACACCACTTTGGTTTTTGGCAAACTATTTGTTCCATTGGCTTAAACGTATCTATAGAACCCAAATTGCTGGCAGAGAAGATTGATACAGCATCCTTATCTTGAAATGCTTACTAGCAGGGCAAGTAGGAGGCTAGGAGCACTATTTTGTTAGGTTAAGCATAGTGAAAATCTTTCTACCAGACCAACAAAAAAACATGGCACTGGTGTTTGTTCCATGAAAATAAGAGCAGTAAACTTCAACAAGTAATCATACATAAAACAACAAGAAGTAAAAGATAATTTAGTATGATAATGTCTACTCGAAGTCATAAATAAATTATATGAGTATACGACCATATAGTGAAATAGCAATATTATATGGATAGCTTTGTGGTTTTTTGTTTTTTTGGGCCAGCAGAAAGTAGATAGCTTTGTGATATTCGAAATAACTGGAATCAAATCTTCTTTGGCTTTATATGTGACAATTCTTTTTCTAAAAATGAAGTAATGTTGTGGTAAGAGCAAGACTCAAGTACATTTACAACAGTGATAAAAAGGCCACACAACTGCCGCAAAAAGTGGAAGTAGAAAAACTGGCAATGACGACATGGAACCATGATTCGTGCTATCAAAATCTTCAATCTTCCTAAACAATTTAGGATACAGAATATTTTTCAATTTCTTTTTGTGACTTTTAATGGTGACCAGTTGTGATTGATGTATAATAAATTTAGTGTAGAAAGAGCACATGCAACAATGGAGCTAAATCTATATTTTTTAGTTTCATTGCTACAGTGCACATCTATTTATGGGTGTGCACTATAGCTGAGAACTAAAATATATATATATATATATTATTCCAGCCGAGATTAAAATAATACAAGTTGCTTCTTTTTTTTCTTTTTCTTTTTTTCATTCTTTTATCACTGTGCCTCTCTCTCTCTCTAATTCACTCTCATCTCATCTGAAGCTCATCTCTAATAAAACTCTCTCAAACTCACACTTTCACTGCCGCCGGCCCGACTCATCGCCAATGTCGCCACCCAAGCCGTCCCAAGCCACCGATTGCAGTGGCGATGGAAGAGTTGGTGGCGGCAGCGGTAGTGATTGCAGTGGTGGTGGAAGAGTCGGTGGCGGCGGTGGTAGTTGCAGCGGTAGCGGTTTCAGGTGGTTGTGATTGTTATTTATTGCAGTGAATATATTATTTTATTGTAGTGAATATATTATTTTATCGTAATATTTATATTATTTTATTGTGTTGAAAGTTAAAATAGATCTACTGCTGCAGCATGTGTGTAGGTAAAATAGATAAAGCAACTTTTTGTTGTACCAAATAACTAAATTTTTAGCTCTACTACTGTGAATGCTCTAATGAACCTATATAACAGTAAGTTTCTTCAGTTACAACTTACCATCTTTATTAAATGGTAAAAAAATGTTGTATCCCTAACATAACTACTTGAGAAAACCATCTATAAGAACAAGCCTACCTAACATTAGGTTGTCTTCACAATTGCTCAATTTTCTTTACTACCAATGGTTTATATTAATAGATTTTCTTTGACAGGGATGTAAATTAGTAAGTTCCCCAAGATTTCTTGATGATCCGTGGAAAATGCAGGCAATTTGATTTTTTGGTTATGAACTGGATGAGCTTCTTAATTTAACGAGTTGGAAAGCATTGGATTTGCATTTCTGCATTTCATGGTAGAACACTTTATATATGATGTTAGAGACAAGGTGGACTATTTTATTAACTGTTTTGTTAAAAATCTAAGTTGGAATTTTATTGGGAGGAGTTGCAGACGGGGCGGCGATAATATAAGATGTTCAAAACTCTGGGAAAAAAAAGGTCCCACCGAGATTTGAACTCGGGTTACTGGATTCAGAGTCCAATGTCCTGACCACTAGACCATGGGACCCTTGATGTCTAAATAGCTTCACATATTATATTTAGTCCTTAATACCATGTAACCAAACACCAGGCAATCCTGAAATAAAGCTAGAAAGACAACTCAAATGGGAGGATATTTTTATTTTTTTCATTTAATTGGGAAATAATAAATTTTAATTTTATAATGAAGATTTAATTTTCAAAAATATAATGTAATATAAAGCAAAAATAATAGAAATATTATTTTCTCTTTTCTCCTTGTATGAAGACAATGGAAAGATAATAAAAGGAAAAAATATAAATATTTTAAAAAGAAAAAAAAATCAAATATCATAGTTCAAGTATAAAATTTAATAAATATAAATGATTTTTTTTTTAAATGAAGTTTACTTTATCTTGGACAAAAGACAATGCATGGTTAAGTAAAATTGTAATCTAATTTTGATTTTTGTTGTAAAATTGAAATAAAGACTATACTGTGTGAGTCTATGTGGAAGTTTAGGTAGCTAATGTTGATAATCCACCACATAAAATATTGGTTTACAAATATTAAAGTCTTACATTGTTAGAGAAAATGAATCATCATTGACGATTTGGTATATTTATAACAAAACATTTTAGGATTTCAATTGAGTTGAGTTTCTACTGATCTAATATTATGGAGACCTTGTTAGAGGTGGGAAAAATAATGCAAAACCATTTATATTTTTTATTTTTTATTTTATATATAAAAAATAGAATTAGTATCATAAAATTTTGAACCTTTTTTATAATAGGAGGTGAGGCCTTCTTATAAAGGGGTGGTTCGGATGGAGCTTTTTGTAATAGAAGCCTTGGGCCAACATTTACAACAATATCAATTTAGAGGCCTTGGGCCAGCATTTACAAAATCTCAATTTATCCCATCCGTCAACATTTGTTCAAATCTTAATGTTAACCACTTTACCCACTCAAAAATGATGTTGTTTCGGATAGAAAAATAGGAAACAAAAAAAAAAAAAAAAAGACATCGTTTTTAATTACAATAACTATTTGAAAAATCTTAAAGTTACATTAGTAATTTGTAAAAATGTTGTAAAATAATTTATGTCTGTAGCATTACTCTTTTATTGAAATCAATATCATAGATAGAATTAAATGGTAAGTTTTCGTACTTAGAGGAGCAATTTAAAAGAGACCCCAAACTTTAGAGGATTTAAAATGCATTTTAATCTTTAAAAATTTCTCAAATTGAAAATTTATTAACTTTCGTTCGCTTTGAATCAACTTTTGCTACATTACTAATGTAGTCATTAAAAAAAGCTGGTACATGTCTTAAATCTGCGGTTCCTACCAGAACAAATACAGATAGCAGCAGTAACATGTACTATTTATTATGAAGTACTGTAGTGAGTTTCCAATAGCCAGTAGAACAAAATCAGTTCTGTTCTTCCATATCCAAGTTAATTTTATATAACAAATGTACACACTATTTTTCTTCCTACAGATCGGATCCGCAATTCTAACTCTTTGAAACTATTTTAATGTAGAAACTCATTTCTCTTTATATTTACCAAATTAAGCCAACGGAAATTGAATATATCTAATTCTATAATCCAAGTCCATTGTATTCCAAAATGTACTCCAACTTTCTAATTCTCATAATTAGGATCTCCAACTTTCTAGGCTGTTGCCAAAATGGCCAAACATTACTTTTTGCTGAAATAATTGGCGTTCTACCATTGTTTTGAAACTCGAGTTTATGAAACACGAGTTTTACATAGAACTCGAGTTTATGAAAATCGAGTTCTAAAAAAAGTGACACCATGGTAGAAGTTGATCTGGCATTTTATAATTTGAAAGTTCACATAGGATCCAAGTTCGAAAAACTCAGGTCCCTTGTAATATAAAACTTGTTCAAAAGCTCATGTAAAAGTGAGACAAGAACAACTGAAACAGGCCAAGTAGAAGTAAGACAATAGCTGTTGGAACAAAAGAAAAAAATAAATCACTAAATCAGGTGTGTAAGAGAGAAAAATGAGTCGGTCATGTAGGGAAGTAATGAGCTGGACCAATATATGGGTCATGATCATCAAGGGAAGTAAATGTTGGATTTTCATCAAACTGGTCATGAACATCAAGAAAATCTACAATAAACAGTGGTAGTGATTAAGAGTCCATTGGACAGATACTTGCTACAACTATTGCAGCAATTGATTACTGCTACACTTCAGCTAAACTGCTATGGCTAGGCTTTCTATATAAGTCTAAGTGTTGTACTTTGTAAAGATATATATATATATATATATTTTGCTCCTTCATGTGTTCAGTCTAGCAAAAGATCACATTTTACTCGTTACTCGAGCTTATAGAGCTCGAGCTTACAAGGTGGTTTCGCAAACTCGAGTTCTGTGTTGCCTTGTTTAATTAAAATAGTTCACATCAGTAAGTACCACCGCAGCATATTTTTATAAAACTTAAGTTATGTGTAAAACTCAAGTTTCACAGACTTGAGTTTAAACAATGTGATAAATTGCTAAATATTTTGCAAATAATGATAGAACACCAAATATTTGGCCATCTTAGCCGTTAAACCAAAGTACTTGGCAGCAGCATCTAGAATGCTCTGCCGCAGCTGACATAGGCACCATAGGGCTCATAGCTGCACACATATCAGATCTGTGCGTCAATAGCATTAGACTCAGAGACTACTACGTCAATTGATACACAAAATGAGCACCTGGATTTAAGATTAAGCTTTAGAAGCGGTTCAGAGCTTCAGTGATAATTGGATTCCAAGTTGGTGTTTACAGGCGGCTAGGCCTTGAAATTAGGGGGAACAACGTGTTAGTGCCTTTGTTCTGGCAAAATGTAACAAAATCCCAATATGAGCATTCCACTTTATACTTTACCAATTGTAGCATATTAACTTATGACACAACTAGCGAACGCGGAGGAGGACACCTCATGGCTAGGTAACCTGATCCATGACGCTAGGCAAGCTCTCAAATCCTTTTGTTCTTGGAAGATTAGTCACACCAGGACAAAAGGAAATATGGCATTGGCAGCCCTCCTGTTGGCTAGAAATTCAAAAGTTTGTAATTGGATAGAGGAACATCGTAGTTTCCTTCATGCACAGCTTATACCATATGTATCCGTTCAAACAAAATAACAAAATTGCAGCCTGTAACACTCCCCCCCCCCCCCCCCCCTCTCTCTCTCTCTCCCCCTCACTTTGTAAACTAACCAAAGTTTAAAATAAGAAGGAAAAAAAAACATTTTGTAATTAGAGCGTATAATGTAACACCAGTCTTAAGCTACAAATAAAAAGAGATTTGTTTTAATTTTTGTACGAAATTATTTGCCAAAAATCTATTGAGATAACCTCTCTGTACACCTCGTTCAATATAAGGAAAAAGAAAAAGAAAAATGGGAATCTTGCACAGGCTCAACCATATCAAATCATGCATTAGATCAAACAATAAATAACTTTCAATAAGGTGTGGGGCACAACCATCAAATTACACTCCTGAATTTACTCTTTACAAGAACCAACTAAAAATTTGAAGACATTTGTCTTTGTTCATCTCTACAGTGTATTGTACATGGAAAGAAAGTATAAATTCCACTGTACAAGAGTAGGGATGTCACATATAAGAGCCAATGTTCAGAACACCCAAAGAATTACCTAAGCCAAACTAAATTAAACTAACTTTTCCGGATCTTCCAACAAACTCAACAAGTACAGATTTACAATTATCTAGATAATCAAAATCGAGAACCTCCTATTATCTCTATATCTGCAATTTTTGATTAAAAAGAAAAAATTGTCCAACCATACGGTGTGGAAAACTATAATGACCTGGGATAAAGTAACTGAAATGCAGGAGGTAAGTAATCATGCTGGAATGCAGAAGGAGGAGCTGAGAGGTGGAGGCAAGACACAAACCAGGTGGGGCCCAGCAGGATTGCAACTTATATTTGTCTCATCGACTTCTGGCAGTCCAAGTTGTGGGGGACGAACATAGCCTGCCACCAGCGGCATGCATAATATTGAGATAACTATCCTTGAACCTGTCATGGTAAAAAAAAAATGATCAAGTTGCTGCAGAAATGAGTCATGTAAAACCATATATGTTAAGACATAAGCTTCCAGGTATTCTTGTTTTTACCAATATAAAAATAATAACAACAACAAAATCTTGTAAGTGGCAAAAGTAGTTTGGCAACCTTGCTTTGTGGAGAGAGAAACATGCCCTCTTTTCCTCCCAGCAAGCATCCAATTATCTGAATTTGCACCGACTTCATATAACACCTCATTCTGTTGTACAAAAAAAAAAAAAAAAAAAAAAAAAAAAAACATAAACTTAAAGCATGTGAAGGGTTACAGAGTTTGAAAATTTAACGTTCATATTTCAGTTATAGAAGCCTAAAGTATTTTCAGATCTTAACTGACATTTCCCCTATCCAAAAATGGTAGTGGGGAAGAAATCAGACAAAATATGCATAAACTATAATATGAAGGATATAGATATTAAATTGGTGTCCTCTGCTCTTCTGACTTCTAAAATTGAAAAACTCAACTCAACCAAGCCAAAGAGTAGAGCTAAGCTTAGTTGAGGATAGGATTCCCCTCCCCCCTTCCCTTTTCTTATTTAGATCTTAAAAACACTGAAAACATAATCTCAAAGTAATAATTCTTTCTTTTATTAGCCTTTCAGAGGATTCAAACACAGAAAAAGAAAAATTCTGGAAAAAATATTCATATTGTTAAACTAGTTAAAGAATTATGTCATGCTAAAAAAACATGTTACTAAACTAGGGCAAAAAAATTTATGCTATGCTAAATAAGATGATTCAAGTTCAAGACCTAATACAACACTAGAAATTTGTCAACAAAGGACAAATAGGTCGTTAAAATCAGGATCCTACCAAGATCAGATCAAGGATCATAAGATCCTACTTTTTGTTGAAAAACAAAAGCAAAAAAAAACATTGGTGAAATAGTCCATGAAAGAGATTGCTTCAATATAGCGTAATTCATATAACGTACGCTACATCTATATAAACAAAAAAAGAAAAACTTTATTTGATAGGAAAAGAGTGATGCTCTAAAATCCTAGGTTTTAGCTTGCTCAAATACATTGACGACAAATTATGGACCATTTCTTGACTTACATTGTGTTTAGAAACTTCATTCTCCTCAAAATCCTTTAACCTTTCAATCCTCCATTCCATGCTAACAAGTTGCCCAACTCTAAGGCCACCAGAAGGCAGAGGAAGAAAACCAACAGCCAGACATGGGTCAAGCACAGGCCTCTGCAAAACAAGAGAACTCCTGAAGATCAAGTCCTGTCTAGCACCCTCAGGTCCAGGAGATTCTACAGCCACAGGTGGGTGTGCTCCAGTGGTTCTATCACCAGAAATGCCATATTTGATATTTAATATGCTCTCTGGTTGCAGTGCCTTAGCTTCATCTGCAAACCAAAAGAAACACTGGTTTTCGTAAATGTAGGCCAAATATGAAAAAGATTAGCTATTGCATTGGCAACAACAAAGCCAATTTGATCTTGACACATTACTGTTTGGCATGTACACAATGTTTCTTATGATTAATCACCTTCAACTTTGGAAACAAGAAATACACCACATTACTTTTTTTCTTTCCAATCAGTTCCCAAATTGATTGCTTTAAGCTGACCTTTAATGATCAAATCTTGAACTTCAGAAAAGCCATGTTTACTATAGTTTAATCTCCTAGTGTTCCAAGAAAATTAGATAAGGTAGAAATTGACTTGCTAATTCACCCCATGGTAAGACAAGAAATAACTTGTGGCTCAATTGAAAATATTGCAATGATCAGGTTGAGCAATGAGCTCAAAGGCGTTGTTTCTATGCTGCATTTAATATGCATATTAACTCATTTTTAGGTTAAAATGGCATATGAATATAGTGTTTCTACATATCATGGTTTAAAAAACAGGCTTAATATAATTTATACCAAAATACACACACACATAGAGAGAGAGAGAAATGAGTTCAAGTTACACCTGGTGTAACTTTGTATAAGTTGCACCTTTTGTAACCATTGATTAATAATAAATCTAATGGTAGAAAGATATTAGCGGCCATGTTATCATTAAATATTTATTACTTTCCAACTCACCTATTTAATTAAATATTCTCTCTCTCTCTCTCTCTCTCTCTCTCCTATTTATTCATTTACAATAATCTTAACATTTTAGACTAAAAAATTGCAAAATCTACAGCCACGGGTCAAAACAGAAATTTCCTTGATAATTTGATTACTGAGTGAAAAGAAAAGGAAAGAAAATAACTTAACATCTTATTTTGACCATTTAAAAAATCATAACACAAGACGTACTGAGTTAATTAGAGACGGATAAGGAAAAATATTTCACAGATCAGACCATTAAGACTATTTGATCAAACTGATACCATCTAAATCGTAAAAGCTATGATCCTTTATATAATCAATTTCCCATGTTTAGCCCACCCAAACAACGTGGTCTACAGCCTTGTATTGAAATTGAAGGCATTGGTCTTGATGAACTGGTTCATCTGCAGTTATATTTGGCAACGGAGTTCATACTTGGTCCATCTTGTTATCAATTTTAGCAGTGAGCAGTGGGAAGTGCGTATGAACTGAAGTCCTTGTTCCATCTCTGCAAATCTTTTTGATATAAAGAGAAAGGGGAGAAGCAAATCAAGTGGCTCACTCTTTCGTTCTTTTATGCAGATATGGGTATTTTTTTAAAGATACAAACCTTAACCAGGAAGAGAGATATTGATTTGGGAGTGTTATCCAAGTATATAAGTTTTGGACTAATTTTTGGTGTTTTCCAATTGCCATGGAGATCAGTTGAGGTGGGAGATATACTATTCTTTTGTGCTTAAGGAATTATAGGAAAATGAAGATAGTGTGGTGTGAAAAATTAGAGTAAAGAAATTGCTCATGTTCTACTGTGTTGAAAAATTTCTCATTGGAATTGCCACCACATCTGTAGGCTTGCTAAACCGGAAGGTTTACAGGGATAAAATATGAGAGAGAAGCTGAAGGAAGGGGGGAGAGTACTAGGATGCATGGAAGACTTAAGGAAAAAAGAAGAAGAAGAGAAGAGCATTGAATTTAGAGAAATTAATGTGGGGGCAAGTAACTCATTAGTTTTTAGACAGAATATTGATGACATAGCATGTGTGTTTTTCACCGTTAGATCTTATGAAAATACAGTTAAAAAAAGTTTTAACTTTTGTGAAATTATACCAGGTATAACTTGAACTCATTATATATATATATATATATATATTTATTAGAAACTAGGGTATCCAGAGCTTTTCTAGCACTTGACCATTCCCTTGGGTATGTGTAGTCCTCCAGTTTCACACACACGAAGTTATTACATAGAGAAATCCCTTAGAGGTGACCCCAAGATGCTAGCTAGAGGTGTCAAACCTAGCACCTCGTAGATATCATGAGACCTTATGGTTGTGAGAATATGAGCACCTTTCCTAGAAAAAAAAAATTTCAAGAACAAACTTAAAAATTTTCAAGAACAAACTTCAAAAGTGCATGTTTTTAACATCACATAGACGAACATAAGAAGCCACTAATTTCCCAATCCTCATGTCCTTGCTAACTTATGCCACAGCTAGAATGACAAAGAAAGTAATTTGGTCTTAAATGATTTTTAAAGCAATTTTTCAGATCTAAATAAAGCTCCAACTATTCTAAAGAACCCTTTCCATTATTTGAATTACTTAAAATTGAAATAAATTATAACCTTAATTTTGTATAGACTGGTCACAGCACTAAATTTGAAAATGGATTCAATAATCCCATTTCTATTCCCCAATACTTCCTTATCTTACTCTCCTGACTTGCCTTTTTGTATCTATGTCAATTGTTAACACAATGCCAAATCCAACACAAGTCCTTGGTTTTTTTTTTTTTTAAAATTTATCGTCATAAGGGCCAAGTCACACCACAGGGCAGGCATAAAAGGCAGGAGTCAGCCAAGGCATGCTCCTGTAAGCAAAAAGCCTTAGTCCGCTTGGGCATGCCAATATACAGCTTAATTACCAAACATCAATCTTGGATTTGAAGCTGCTTCACACTTAACTACATTGAGAATGGCTTAAAATTAACAAGTTTTGATGTGCATGAGACTATGAAAACAAACTTGTTTTGAACCTGAACTGTAAAGGCAACAGGACCTCTGCTGTCTCACATTTTACCATCACAATAGTCGAGCAGTATCAAGTTCAGCTCATCAATCATGTTTTGCATAATATTTCAGGATTGATATCTATATCACTCATAGGGAAAATTTTATGGACCTTTGAGAAACGAAACTGGCAAGCACATCAAAATCAGCACTGTGCTATTACTGAATATGGATGAGCCGTACTAAACTTTTTTAAGTAACATGGCATTTATAATTTTATAACCCCATTTGTAGATATCAAAGGGAGTATGTAACAAAAAGCATGTTAATATGTTAGAAGAATATTATTAGATGGTCCTGATCTAGCACAGATAGTAAAAACAGATCCACATATAAGTGCATTGACTATATCATGTATTATTTGAAACATAGGGTTGCAAGCTAGTTAATTGTTAATGCGTGAGACACTCATCTACAAAGGATGCATCTACACCTGTTTAACTTCAGTTTTGATGAATGAAGATGCCAAAATTTATTTACACAATCAAATTAAAATACCTTCAGCATTTGACATCTCTAAGCATATGCTGAACAGGATTGCTGCTCTGGAATGTGGAGAGATGACAAGTGGGAAGAAGCCTGAAGTTGGTCTCCCATCACCTTTTGTAGTATGAACAAATCCATCTTGAAGATCAAGCCAAGCATCATTTATGGTTAAAGTGGCCTTCACTTCTGATTGTAGTATCACCTGGAAGTAACATAAACCAATGTGGACATCATAAGAAAAATTAATAAACCATAACAAGATAATTTTATAGTTATTATTTTCACAATAAGAAATGTGAACTGTTATCTTTGGAGGCCCAATCAATAGTAAAATTAATGTAATCCCTTCTGATTCTTTTTCTAATTTATAACTTTTGTATTGAAAGGCAACAAAAGTCATTTGGTTCATGAAAATTTGAGAACACTTCTTCAAAAACAAAAGGCACACACAAAGAAGAGTGCTTTCAGAAAATCAATGAAAAATTACCTGTAGAAGCAAAGTTCCATCATTGCATTTATCTGCAATACGTGTGCTCACTTGGAAAGGGTCAGTAAAATGGACAGCCAGGGTCCTGTGCATTGGGCCAAGTGATTATTCAAACAAATGCATAACTAAAGAAAAATAAAGAAGTTTAAAAAATAAATAAATAAATAACAGGTAAGAAGTCTTTTCAATGAAACTGGAAGAATGATGGAAAATGACAATGCCTCCAAAATATCTGGTTGTGAGATACTCCAAATTCAAGCTTCAGAGCTATTGTCCTCATTCCATCCACAATACTCTGTCTCAGAGGGGAAACTGCCCATGAAACACATCACAGACATCAAAGGAATCAGATTCAACAAAAATAATACATGCAAAACTCAAAAGATATGGAAACCATCAAACATCACTAGCTCAACCTGAAGATGATCCTCTTGCAAGCCCATCACTAATGGCACGTATAGGAATCCAGAGAATAGAAGTCACATTGTTTGCCCAATTTGGAAACTCTATCCTGCCATCATGGAGCCTCAACTGCTCAAAATTTTTATCAACTGCCAAGGAACCTTCTTTCTGAGCAGCATCAGACTTTGCCATGTCAGCAGCAATCTGTGACACATCAACATAACTCTGCATCTCAATGACATGTGACTCTTCAATCTTTAGACCTGGACCAGTATCTATATGCAATATAGCGCCTTTCAGGGAGTAGTTGATTGGCCGTACTATGATCCCAACCCACTGAGGTTCATTTATCAGCAAAGCAGATGAAATAGCTGCAGTAAGATCAACCAGGGCTCTTGGTTTGAAAACCTAATAAGGAAGAGGTTTTCTCAGATGATTGAACAAGTATGTATAAATCTACTTTTTCATTATAAAGTACGCAAATATGTACTAAAAGACAGATACTTAGAAATTATTTCCTTATTCTCATTCTGCTTTAGAATGATAAGTGGATAATGCAAGAAGAAAACCAAATGTATAAACACAAGTCTTTGCCTCATCATCATAAACATCATTATTATCTAAGCTTCTATTAAACCCTTTGACTAATTTTTTTATGCTCTGGCTGCAAAACAGGGTACCTTCAAGATAGGCCTAGTTGGCTTTTCATAAATCATAAAATCATCACTGTCTGCAGGGCCACCCTTCGAAAAGCTATGAGATCTGAACCGCAAGTGCCCAATTTGCCCAGTAAGAACCCCCAAGACATAGGAACCTGGTTTTTGGGGGGCAAAGGCAGTGTAATAATATTCCGACCAGGTTTTAGAACAATAGCAGAAGGGCACCTTAATGCCTGAAATATCCGATGAAATAATTGTTATTCGAAATTCTATCAAATGCAACCAATAAAACTGTTCAACTGTAATGAAAATGAAAAACATCATGTCCAGAAAAGAATACCTTAACACCCTCATCACCATTATATGTAGCCATCAATGTGAGACTGAGTGAATCAAGAGTTATATCATCAGGAAAGCCACTCCAAACAGTCACAGATAGAGTACCAGGATCACCATCACAGAGCTCCAATGGGGGCCCAGGATTCCCAGAAAATGTAATTAAAGAAGACACATCTAGGGGTACAGGGTCCTTCATTTCACTGTGTGCAAGGCGAAGAACTTCTGACTGAAAAGCTTCGCGTTCCTTGGTCAAAAATAGGCCTTTATCTAGTGAAAGTAATCTCACACAAGATGATAGGTAGCCAGCTTGATCATTAAGTATCTTCTGACACTCAGCTAAACTGGGCAGGACTTCAGCCAATAGATCCTGCCATCCTTCGCCCGCATATAGGGCACAAACCTTCTCGTATGACTTTGCAGCCAGATCAAAATTTCCATGTTTGAAGCAGACAGCCGCTATTTCACCATCAAGGACAACTCCATGTCTTTTCCACCAGGAATGATGGTAATTGTCAGCAGCACCCTTAGTTAGCTCCAGATATTTTTTCTGCCAGTGCCAAAATTTAGAAAGCAGCCAAATATCAGACATACAGAGAACTAAAATAGTTAATGGAAAATAAGATGCAAAAGCCTAAATAGACTCAAGCTTTTCAGAGTGAGACCACTTTAAAAGACAAACAGTATCAAAAATCATTTAGAAGTTGCTCTCAAATTTTAAGGAAGGGATTTAATGTTTGATTACATAAAGATGTCATCACAAAAAAGAGATACTGCCAAGAAGTTAAAGAGAATGAAAGACATTGTGAGAATATTTTTTTAAGGGCAACAAACTTTTACAGGATGCTGTGTGCATGATTATTCGTGTGTGAGCACATATATGTTTGGCCTGAACTATACCTCATATTCCTCTAAAGATGATAAAGATTTCCATAAATCAGTATTAGAAATTGTATGCTGCAAAGCATGCTCAGCAGCAACATAAATCTCAGCAAGTCTCATGGGTCGATCAATTGAGCTCTCAAAACCTCCTGGTGAAGAGTTAGTGCGTGACATGGAACTTGCACGGACTTTTTGTGATGGGGACATCTTTGTGGATGCATCTGAGCCTGATCTGCCAATGCAAAAACCAAAAAGATACGAACTTCAAAATCTAACATAAAAGATAATATATTTAAAACACTTACAAATAAAATTAATGCATTATTTTTATTACCCATCATTGAAAATGGGGCGACCTTCAAACATTTCAACCATATTTCCAGCAGAAAGAGAAGCCCTTCGCCGATTTGCCTCACGCAAAAGAAGGGAAGGTTCAAGAGGCAATGGTTTCCTCTGAATACCCAAGTGCTTGACTCTAGGAGTTTCTTGGAGAATCATCTATACAAAGGAAAACATGGTCAGTAGTTCTTTTGCAGGAAAGTCGAAAAGAGGCTGTTTAGCAATAATAACGATACTACTAAGCACATTTTCTTGAGAAATTCTGCAATTGGCATACCTAGCATTGTAAGAAATCAAATGTTTTTTAGTTTAAATTTGAACTCCAAATTTTTGAAGACCCAAAAATAAACTTCAGCACTCAACTAAAAGTATGACAGCAAATACAGCCCACAGCAGAGAGAGTAATTGTCAAAGACTAAAACAACTTTCAGCAGATTTCAGTCACTATAATAAGCTCTTTGAAATGACAGCTTACAACATAATTGACAGATCAAATGACAACAGAAGTGCAAGTTTAGTCATGCTCAAGGTTTTTTTCACTCCCAGATATGTTCTACTCGGCAATTTATAACCTAAATTTCTCTCAAATTGTCATCCAGATTTTAGTTCTTTTTTCTTTTTGATTAGTGTCATCCAAATTTTAGTTTTTTTTTGTTTTGGTAAGTGTCATCCAAATTTTAGTTCTAAATAATCAATATAGTAGAATATCAACCATATGAGGAAAAAGAGAATAATGAATTTTATGACTAGCATTTACATATTAAGGAGTAATGTGTAATAAGGTACTAAGGTTATTAGTTTGAATACTAAGCTTATGTGTTACAGTAAATTAACATATCCTAAATACTTTCCCGTACACAAAATGGTATCATAGCAGTAAATCCCCCTTTGTTGCTGCCGTCAACCATCCTCCACTACCAACTTTGCCTTACCCATTGCTGGTGACCACACCTATTGCAATACCAAACCTTAGCAACCATCCATATCCAGAAACCCAAAAGTGTAGTCCCACATTCAATGTCAATGACAAGTCCAGTGGTTATCAAAACCACAAATAGGGTCGCTTAACCGAGGTGGCCTCATTCTCAGTAGAACTATCCTCTGCTGTTGTCCAGCCATGACCGCGGCCACAACTGTAATTTTGGATTTATCCAACTTCACTTGATTCCACTGGATTTCACTCCAGGCTGCTGCTTGGACAAGCTATGACTCAATCACTAGGAGCAATCACACTTCCGGTATGTTTTATATCGCATGATCCATTCATTGGCAGCTCCACATTCAAGTCAAGGTGTACACAGGAACACCCTGACTTATACACACGCACACATACATGCAAAACAAAAATTATATACTGAACTAACCTATTTTGACCACCTTAATAATAAAAATGTTGAACAACCTAACTTGAGAATCACGAGAATTTAGGTTCAACAAAAATAACAATAATGCTACGTCTACAACATTTTCACAACAAATCTTATATGGTAAGCTGTTATTGATTCTAATTTGGCCCAACATTAACATTACTTTTTTACCCACCAATAATAACTTGTTACATAATATTTTTTGTGAAAATGTTGTGGATATAACATTACTCCAAAAATAATTCTAGCACCCCAAATATAATCATTAACCCCCTTTATTTTTATTTTTTTTAAACCCTTAAATAACAACAATAAAAATTATCCCAAATAACAACAAAAATAACCCAAACAAAAACAAAGTTAGGCTAAACAACAAGAAGTGAACAAATTATTCAAGTACTTTTTGATATGCTTCGTGCTTCTTTGCATTTAGCAGTTTATTGAATATACATCTTTCTTACTTATAAAAAAAAAAAAAAAAAAAAAAAAAAACAAAACAAAACAAAAACAAATTATTCAACAAAAAATCTATTAAAAAAAAATAATAAAAATCCCTAATCATTTAAATTTGCAATCTATTGAACCCATTGCATAAAAATAATCTCTAATTCATTTTTCCTAAAAAAATGGTACCAAGAGATATAGTACGGTTATGAGTTCTCCTTGGTGATGCCGACAGTTATGCTCTCTTTGGCTTTGTAGTCACAACAATTTTGCTCTCCTTAGTGACTTGGCTCACAATTGTAGAAAGTATCATATCTCTCTCTCTCTCTCTCTCTCTCATCATCTAAGGCTCTCTCTTACTTTATCACTCTCATCACAGCGTTCTCAATTCCTAATTTATCTCTTATCAGTCCCTTTTTTTCTCTCTCTTTGTTAGTAGAAAGTTATTGTAATACTTCATGTATTTGCGTGTTTTTGTTTTTGTTTTTGTTTTTTTTTTTTTTGGGTGATGTTGATATATTCAAGTTATCTCTTTATTACACTTTGTATAATTTAAGCTTCTTAGTGGCCACCCTAGAAAAAATGTTCATTGTGTAATTTGTGTTACTATTCAAATCGTGTGCTATGTGTTAATGTGTTTGGCATGCCAACTATGCTAATTTGTTGGTCTTTCTGTTGTCATGTTGACGTGTTATTTATTCCACAACAGAACGGCATTGAGACATTTGTTAGAAATTACTTGAGCACAATTGTTTCATATGCATGTTCTACTATTGTAGTGATGCTCTATGCTAACAGGTTTTTATATTATCAGTCGCATGCCCTCCGGTGTTCTTAGTGTTTGAATCCCCTAGCAAGTCCTGAACTGTTCTTAGTGGTCAGATCCCATTTAATCTACTTTCTCCTGATAAGCCCTCCATAATTTTTTTCAGTTATTAGCATATGCAGAGACAAGCGTTATTCACCCACACTTTGAGTGCTGATGTCATTTTTATTGTAACTACCTCATATTATTCCTCATCATTTCTGGCAATGATTTACCTACCCTTTCATGTCTTCCTTATTTGTCACCACTCTCCTCATCTTCTAGTTCTAATAGTTCTCCAGTTACTGCTTCCGAGAAACTTTTACAGGTACACTGTCGTCAAAGAACACATTCTATAAGCCTCTTCCCAAACTGGACACCCTGCTTCTCCTCTCATTACTTTGCGCCAAAAGGCAAGCGTACTTATACTTCTTACCCTATTTCCTGCTACGTTTCCTATGTCTTTTTCTTTTTTTTAGGAAAGAATAATTTTATTAAAACAAGACTACTTCATGAAAAATACATGACATAGCCTAAAGAATTACAATCAGAGAAAATATCTACATATGAATAGATTCTATGAAAGATTAAATAAAATTACTACATGTGAACCTGAAGCAAATACCACTCATAGAGTTAACAAATGAAGTATGCTAGCAATTGAGTTGACGTATACTCCACATCCTCAAAAAGTACATCAATTTCTTTCTCATCATATAGTCCACAACAGACATAAAAAGGAACAAGATTCTAGACACCCAAAGAAGAAGTAGACCCTCCAATTAGCCACCCATATAATAAATTAAAAACCTTCTCAAGTAATACCCATTGCATCCCAAACACAAAACTTCACAAATCAGATGCCACACTGCAATGTATCAAAAGGTGGTCCGTAGATTCCCCGCAACAACAACACATACAATACTAACTAACCAATGAATAACCCCTCTTGAAAAGATTATCACCAGTACGAATCTTTCCTAAAGCCGCTGTCCACACAAAAAAAAGAAACTCTCTAAGGAGCCTTAAGCCTCCATATAGCTTTCCAAGGGAAAGGCAAAGTGGGTGAACCCGTAAAATCATGTAAAAAGATCACATAGTGAAATCTCCACTACTCTTTGGCTTCCATCTCATCCGATCTTCCCCTCCCTAATAGGAAAATGGGAATTCAACAAATGGATAAATGCAGCCACCCCATAAATCTCCCAATCATTACAGTTTCTCGTGAATCTCACACCCCAACTCCTTCTCCCCCATCCTCCTGTCTCTGCAACAATGATTCCACAAAAGCATCCCTATCCATAGCAACTTCAAGAAGTATAGGAAACATCATCTTTAACAGTTGATCACTACACCAACAGTCATGCTAGAATCGGATTCAAAAACCAGAGCCTACCTCAAACCAAATGTATTGTAAAAAACTATCTCCCTTCATTCTAATACTTCCACAACCCACAACCATGAGCACCACGAACAAGTTTTGAATATCACCCACCCCCTCCTCCCCATACTTCCCAGCAACTACCCATCTCCACAAGTGGTTCTCCTCCAACCCAAATTACCATAACCACTTACCCAACAAAGATTGATTGAAGGTTGTAAGTTTACAAATCCCCAACCCTCCACTAGCCAAGGTTGGGACAAGATCACCCTCAAATAGAAGATCAACTACTAGATATTGCACCTACCTTTCAAGAAGGAAACTTGATTACATGAAAGACTAGAGTGTTATGTCTCAGTCTAGTGCAAAAGTGGAGTATAGAGCCACGGTTCATGTGTCATTTGAGCTGATGTGGATTAAGCACCTACTTGAGGAATTGAGACTTAATGTCAAGTTAACCTTAACTATGCATTATGATAACCAGGTAATGATCCATATTACTTTAAATCCTGTATTTGATGAGTGGACTAACCATATAGAAGTGGATTGCCATCTTGCTCGGGAAATGGTGGAAAGTGAAATTATTGCTACCTCATATGTCTCTACAGGAGCTCAAATTGCAGATATGTGTATTAAACCCTTATGCAAGACTAGATTGGATTTAATATATAACAAGCTGGGACATATGTGTATCATATAATCCCAGCTTGAGAAGAGTGTAGAGTTGTGTTTAAATATTAAGGGGTGAATGTGTAACAATGTACTAAAGTAAAAATACTAATCTTATGTGTTGGGGTAAATTAACATACCCTAAACACTTTTCCTGTACACAACATGATAAAAAGTTCAGGGTAGATGGTGTTTTATATGAGGATGAATCTGGTGTACATTCTCAGGTTGTCCAATTTTATCAGGAGCTTTATACAGAGACAAACACATGGCGTCCAACTGTGGATGGGTTGGATTTTGTTTGTATTGGGGAGGATGATAGGTTGTCTCTTGAGAGGGAATTCTCAAAAGAAGTTACCCAGGTTGGATTTTGTTTGTATTGGGGAGGATGATAGGTTGTCTCTTGAGAGGGAATTCTCAAAAGAAGTTACCCAGGTTCTGGCAGAGATGGAGGGCGATAAAGCCCCTGGTCCGGAGGGGTTCACCATGGCATTTTTTCACAAATGTTGGAGGGTTGTGGAGGATGATGTTATGGCTGTATTTAAGCATTTTCGCAGGTATTCAGTATTTGAACAGTCTCTAAATGCTTCTTTTCTCTCTTTAATTCCTAAGAAAACTAATGCTGTCAGTATAAAGGATTTCCGGCCTATTAGCTTAGTGGACAATGTTTACAAGTTGCTGTCTAAGGTGTTGGCGAATAAGTTGAGAGGGGTGTTAAACAATCTGATCTCGGAGACTCAAAATTCCTTTGTTGGTGGAAGACAAATTTTGGACTCAGTGCTAATTGCTAATGAGTGCCTAGACAACAAATTGAAGTGTCACTCACCGGATGTAGTTTGTAAGTTGGACATAGAAAAAGCCTACGATCATGTTAATTGGGATGCCTTACTTTATTTGTTGAATAGGATGGGCTTTGGGTTGAAGTGGAGAGAGTGGATTAAGGCTTGCATATCTACTATTCGCTTCTCTGTTCTTGTGAATGGATCCCTGGCAGGTTTTTTTTGGAAGTTCTCGTGATTTGAGACAAGGCGATCCTTTGTCCCCTCTTCTTTTCCTTTTGATTATGGAAGTTTTAAGTCGGATTCTGAAGAAAACTTAGGATAGTGGTCTGCTTCGTGATTTCATGTGAGACCAGTTAACACTATTGGGGTACGCATATCACATTTGTTGTTTGTAGACAATACCATTTTGTTTTGTGATGCTTCTAGAGAACAGGTGTTGTCCATTAGGCTGACTTTGTCTTGCTTCCAAGCTTTTACTGGTTTGAAAGTAAATGTGGGGAAGAGTGAGATTGTCCCGGTTAGGGAGGTTGGTAATATAGGTGCTTTGGCTAACATTCTCCATTGTAAGGTGGGTAGCCTGCCTACGAAATATTTGGGAATGCCGTTGGGTACTCCATACAAGACTGCATCCATTTGGAATCCTATTTTGGAGAAGATAGAGAAGTTATTTATGTTGGAAGCGTCTATATTTGTCTAAGGGTGGTAGACTTACTCTTTTGAAGAGTACCCTTTCTAGCCTTCCTACATACTATCTATCCATATTTACTATCCCTATAGCTGTGGCTGACAGAATGGAGCGTATTCAGAGGAATTTTGTGGGGGTCTTCAAAGAAGTATTTCAAACATTCTTTGGTGGCATGGGAGAAGGTTTGTTCACCATTAGAGATGGGTGGTTTGGGGGTTAGGAAGTTAGTTCACTTCAATCAAGCCCTATTAGGTAAATGGTTATGGAGGTTTGGCCAAAAAGGAACTCATCTCTAGCGGAGGGTTATTGCCACCAAATATGGAGAGGGTCAAGAGGGGTGGAATACTAAAGTTTGCAAAAGGGCCCACGGGTGTGGTCTTTGGCGTGGTATTAATGACAGTTGGGAGAGGTTCTCCAAACATTTGGCCCCCGTGGTGGGTGATGGCTCTCACATTCTTTTTGGGCATGATAGGTGGATTGGGGATACCTCACTTTAAATACTCTATCCTCAATTATATGCGTGTTCAAATGACAAAGGAAGTTTGCATTTCTAATGTATTGTGTCATCAGGAGGGTGAGAATAATAGATTTTGGAACTTGAGATTTTATAGGAATTTTCACGAGAGGAAATTAGAAGCTGCCTTCTCTTTCCTGGATTTCATTCAGTCTCGGATTTTGAGAGGAATTGGGTGTGATAGTCCCTATTGGTGTCCTAATGGGAATGGTAAGTTCGATATTCGGTCCTTTTATAATAAGATCAGGGGTACCTCTCTCTCTCTAGCTTCCCTTGGAAGGGGATTTGAAAAGTCGAGGTTCCAAAATGGGTAGCTTTCTTCATGTGGACCACAGCTCATGGTCTGATACTTACCTTGGATAATTTGATGCTCCGAGCTCTCCCTTTGGCGAATAGGTGCCGTATGTGCTGCTGTAATGAGGAATCTGTGGACCACCTTCTCCTACATTGTCATATAGCTCATTCTTTGTGGGTGCAAATGTTACAAGTTTTCGGGATCCAATGGGTCCTGCCAGGTTCAGTGGAGAGTTTGGTGTTTTGTTGGAGTAATTGGCTGGAGAAATTTTCTTCAGATATATGGAATATGGTTCATGGCTGTTTGATGTGGGTTGTTTGGATGGAGAGAAATCGGTGCTCTTTCAAGGCTAAAGAGAAATCACTTGTTCAGCTACAGCTCTATGCCAGAGTACTCTTTTTGATTGGGCTAGGTGCTGGGGTTCTTCAAATTGTTCTTCTACTCTGGAGTTTCTTACTTCTCTTAGTATTGCCCCTTAAGTTGCTTTTCATATCTTTGTTGTTTTTTGCTGTTGTTTCTTGTGTTCACCATCATGAACACCTTGTATTTGTTGTTTTCGATTTTTCTTCATGATTAATATGATTCTTATTACTTATAAAAAAAAAAAAATAATTAAAAAAAAAAAAAAAAGAGGGACAATGAAACAAATGTTATTTTAAGTAACAAGGCTGCTAACAATGCCAAAAACTAACATTTGTTTGGGATCAATAAGTTCCAACCCAGAAGATGAATTGTTAGACCACTAATTGAGGCCTAACAAATCACATGAATTGTTTGGGATCTAAAGGTTTCACCCCATTATAGAAATTGTTAGGCCACTGATTGAGGCCAGCACGGAAGCCAGTAATTAACTATATTAGATTTTGGAGCAAAATGTGTCGCATATTAATTCATTCCTATTATTGACTACCTTGTGTGTTCTGTAATGACTATCATTGTGACAACATGAGTTGATTAGTCAGTAGAGAAAAAGCACAAGAACAATGATGTTTTCAAAGAAAGTGAACATATTAAATGGTCCTTTTGCTAGCACAGTCCTGATTATTCCATATTGAGAACTTACCTTTTCTTTCACGAGAACCTCAGATGAAGCATCAGGTGGAACTAAAGGCCATACTGCTGGCTTGGGCCAAGGTAGCATACTGAGTAAAGCACTGTTTGGAAGAAAAAGGATAAAAATTAGATAAAAAGTAGGATCTGAGCATAAGATAAATTTTTGCTGCAGCTGAAGAATGTCATACTCAGCTTGCTCTTATTACAAGCAATCAAATATAGAGAATGCTAAAGGTAGATTTGGTCTTCAAACTTTAGCGTCTACCTGTTGACAGAACTTCTTTCTATCTCAGCTCCAAATCCAACTAAATATGCAAGCCTCATGAACTGCCAAAACCATAAATACAATCACACAGAATTTCTCATTGCCAACTAGAAATAGGAATAGGGGAAAAAATAAGATAAAATTTTGTAGAAACTGTCAACCACCAAAAAAAACAGTGTAGAATACAAAATCAATGCATTCAGACAAATTTCAGCATGTCACTCCCTCTGTCCCAAATTGTTAGGCCTCTATTTCATTTTGGGATGTCCCAAAAGGATGTCCTCTTTGAAAATACAATCCATAAATCTCCTTAACATACCCCTCACTTTATTATAAAAGCCAACACCTCTCTTTTACTAAGGGTTTTTTTTTTTTTTTTTTTTTTGGGATAAATAACGGAATTGTATTAATCATTTTATTATAAAAGCCAACACCTCTCTTTTACTAAGGGTTTTTTTTTTTTTTTTTTTTTTGGGATAAATAACGGAATTGTATTAATCAAAAGTCTAGGTACACCAGGGGTGTACATGGATAACAATACATCAAACACATAAATTACAAAGATCAAGCATTTTGAAAAAATTAGAACAAGGAAAAAGATTAAAGGAAGAACTCCACTCCGGCAAGGTGTGAAGAAGAAGAGATTAAATTCTGAAATAGACCGTTACTAAAGTTTAAATTAATGAGGGTAGTTTTGGAAACTTGTACATTTTTATGTAAAAAAACAATGCATTAAATGATGCTCCCCTAAAAAGTTGGATTTTCTGAATAGGCCAAACAATTTGAGATGGAGGGAGTATAAACAAAGTCTCTGGTTTTACCACATTCCCAGTTCAGTTATAGATATTAGTCACTTATGGAGACTCAGAAATTGGTACATCACCAAATAATACTAAACGAAACAGAATATGCAGTTAAAGTTATTAAAACAAATCTACCTTAACTCTGCACAGAGAATAAAGATCACCCTGAAGGCGGTAGAACTCCTTTTCTATATCAGGTGGTCCATCGTTATATTGAGAAGCAGTTGCATTGATCAAAGCCAAGCAAGCAGTTATTACCCAAACTTCACGCATACAAAAGGGTAGAATACTCTGAGAAGAACTCAAAGAAGAAAGGAAATAGAAAAGGGGAAAAAATCAGAACCAACATTCAATTGATGTGCAAAAAAGTAACAATATTATGTTAAGCAAAGACATAACAATAGACTATCAAATACCTCACGCAAAGCCAGGGCCTTCGAGAAGCTTATTATGAATGAATAACCCCTTGATGCAACTTCAAAGGCCCGCTTTAGCTTAAATAAAAGCTGCAATTGACACATATCACTGAGATGCAATACCAATTTATAATTTCAGTAATGAAAAAAGTCACTACATGACTAAGGTTAGATAAAAGAAAGGCTCTATTTGAAGAAGCACAAAAATGAAGATTTTAGTGATGAGAAATTTGGTGTCATGGAACTAGCATCTAAGGCATCAAATAAAAAAGTACTTATTGCTCCAGAAAGCAACTTGAAGCCACACCAATCAAAAGTTAGAAATAAATAACTGCTTTCATAATGGATACGCATAACTAGAAAAAAGATAACAAAGACACAGTTCAGATATTTTTGGTTAAAACAATAACACAATACCACATCATCTTCCACATTTGTTGAATTTACAGGCATAAGGCTCAGCGGGAGTTATTGCTTATATTTGATTCATGTTACTAGGAGGCACTTCTTAACCACTAATTTGGATATACGATAACTGAAACTTTTATTATAATTAAAGGGAAAAAAAAAAAAGTTGCACCAAATTTTCTAGAACACTTCAACCTTCTTTCCCTGTTTGTATTTGTGCATTTGCATCAGAGTGAGACAGAGAAGGCAGATAATGACAGAACCCAATGACCTTACAAAAGAATCTAACTAAATTTTGAGCACCCATTCAAAAGTACTTGCAGACAGTCATTTTGAAAGTAGTTTGAATTACACATAACAGAGCTACTTGTTACAACAACAACAACAAACAAAGACTTAGTCCCAAAATGTTAGGGTCGGCTATGGATTCTTGACAGGGTCAACCATATATATTCTTTTCCTCCATTCTACTCTATCTAAAGTCATACTCTTTGTTACTCCCTTAATTGACATTTCCCTTTTTATTACTTCTATTAATGTGATTTTTGGTCTTCCTCTACTTTTTTTCATTCCCTCAACTTGGAGCAACTCACTCTTTCTTATTGGTGCATTAGTTGTTCTCCTCTAAACATGATCGAACCATCTTAAGCGACCCTCCCTCATCTTTTTACAATAATACAAAAACATTTAATCAAGTTAATTGATGGATTCCGCCATCCAATGAAGCACACGTTTGAAAGTAAGCAAAAGTGATTCATGCACAATAAGATGTGCATTGTTGACAAAGCAAACAAAATGACATCTTTACAATGAATTTACCATCTAATTCAATTTTCTTTAAATGCAACCACTTAATATCAAATGAGGGATTCTCAGTTTTGCAAACCTTTGATTGACAGGAAAAGAGATACTGTCGAAATTCAAACTCCCTAAATGAGTCATCTTGAACAATCTGTGTCAATGGTTTGTTCCCAGGGTTAAGCAAAGCAGCCTGATCATCACCATGGTCTACTCCTCCAAAGTCTCTCAGTTTCCCAGTCATATTAACTGCATAAAATGAGATTAATTTTTAATCCTCTATTTTTTTTGTAAGAAGTAATAAGAAGTTGATCTATTAATACTCATTACTTCAATCATACAACGATCCATATTGCTCAAGTACACAGGAAGTACACAATAGATACACCAACAATTAAGATCTAAATTTACAATGCTCAATCAAATCTACTAAATTTGAAAATGAATAAAATCCTGATGCTATCATCCATTCAAACAAGGATCTGAGGTATACCCATTTCAGATCCCCAATATATATTTAAAGGTCATATGATCGTGTGCATATTTGTGTGTATATATCACAGCACTTCTGCTACTGAAAAACACAAGCAGAGTCAAAATTTGTATCTTGACAGCAGAAGTGATAACAAGGTAGCACCTGTTTCCAAATAGCAGAGTTCTAACTCATCATACTCGCGCAATGCATCTTCAAATAGATGAGCCATCTCAAACATAAAAGCCAAACTTTCCTGAGAATAAGTCAGAAACATCTAGAGTAAGCAGAAGAAGAATGTAATAAATAACTGGGTTACATAACTATAAGGACAATAGTTATCTTTGAGACTCATGCTTCCACGTCTATCTTAAGTGAGAAGGATGTCACTTCCATCAATAAAGGTAGAAGACGAAATTTGAAATGTATGCTCTTTAGTACAATGATATTTACTTGAGAAATAAAAGGCAAAATATGACATTAAAAAATCCCAATTAATAATCAATGCATTCCTCCTTGAAGCCAAAGCACCCTTTACCACATTTTTAATTCAAAGCTTTTGGCAAAAAGGAACAACCTTCAAGATAAAAAAATTACAGAAGTTCCAAACTGGCATTAAGCGCTGTTCACTGAGCTTGCGTATCTCATCCTCATAAAACTGTACACGCCTATCCAATGTATTTCGGATGGACTCCATAATCTTGGATTCCAGGTCTTCCCAAAAATTTGCCTCAGGGCTCTGTATATCTAATTTGCAGCACCTGAACAAAGCATAAGTTAGAAACACTGGAAAACAAGGGAAAGATCTTTCATATCAAGCCCTTTGAATGATACTATACACATTTTTTCCTCACAGTTAGGTCTTTCTAAACACTACCCTACTCAAACTTAAAAATGTAATAATGCCGATAAGGTAGTCAATATATGACCCAATACATTGATTGATTTTATACTTCTCTTATGGTTAATAGGTATAAAGAACGAAAAGTCATTAACTGATGTTTTCATCCAGAGAATGATAATAAATAAATTACCACTTGTCCCAAAGCTTAAGCTATTAGGAAATGAAATGATGAATTTGATCATTTAACCATTATTCTCACACTCCCTCTCACGTGTGGATCTAGATTCCGCCTTAATAAGTGGGAACCAACATATGGGATTTTTAACCTTTCAAATGGAAGGTAGAGCAAGGACTATGAAATGGTAACATTATTCTAACAATAATAATGATTGAAAATTAATTTTAGTGTCCAAGTATTACTTGTACAATATACTGCCACAATGCTGTTAACTTGTGAACAGGAAAGCAATTTAAAGTAATGATAATTAAAACATATATTCCAGCGATACCATTACTTATAAAAAATAGACAAATAAATAAAACATGTATTCCAGTTATGTCTGACAACAGAAGTAACTCTTCGATGAAAATGACTCGAGGACAAGCCTAAAGTGCACCAAAAATTCAGTGAAGTATTATGGATAAACTTAAACCACTTGAGAAAAATCTAAAGCAATGATCATGTCAATTTTTTTTAAATCCATCAAATGAAATAAAATATATTATGGAGACCTGCAAACATACCTTTCCCTCTTTTTGGAGCTAAATTCAACTTCAAGTTTGGCATATACTTTTTTTGCCAATTTTGTGGCTTGATCATTATTTGGGGGAGCTCTAGACACGAATACAATAAACCATTCCCGCTCATCATTTTGGACAATCAATTTCAAGCGTGGTTTAAGGATGGTCCTGAACTCATCAAGATCCTATGGAAAATGAAAATGAAAATGTAGTAAAAGAACCTCATTAGCAGTAATACAATCAGAAAAGAAAAAATGATAGAAAGAAAGAAATCACCACCTAATACTTACTGAATACACGTACATCAAAAGAAATAAAACTTTTACAAATGTAAATATCTGGCTTTATTGATTCACAGATACAGGAGCATTACATAGGTTTATTTAAGTAAGGGACACATGACAAACCAATATTAACAGTATTTTATTCACACGTAAATAGAATTACTTCAAACAGAATGAGAAGGCACTGGGACATGGAAGGCAATGGAGCTCAGATTGTAGGAAAAAAAATGGACTCTAAATAAATAAATAAAAAATAAAATAAAAACACTCATGTAAGGTCATTTATAGAACTAACAGTGCAGAGGGGAAGTTTTTTTTGATGGTGGGAAGGGGGGGAGGGGGGAGGAATGAAGAGTTTTGTGCATCCAATCATAAAGAATTGGATACTTTGTCAAGTCATCTGTCATCTATGCTTTGTACTTGCAATTCATCATTCAATAACTTCCGATTAGTAGACCAAGTAAGCATAAAGTTGGCTTATGGAATCAACACTTAATTCATCAACTTATTTATACAAATAGAAAATTCTGTCAGAAATTTCAGGAAATAAATGCAAAATATTAATCATTTCATATCATGCCACTTTTTTATTTTAATTACCCTCTTAACTATTAATATCACACTACCATTGTATCCATAAATACAACTAGCACGCATTTATCATGTTTTTCTTCATCCCAGGTGATGCGCACACTATTATTTATGTATAGATACCGTGTAGCCTACTTCTACTGTGAAAATATTTAAAATAAGGGCAAATTGCACTTTTCCCCCTTAAGTATAAGGAAATTGCAAAGCCCCCCTTTAGTTTAAAAATGAAATGTTAACTTTTTAAAATACTCGCTTTACCCCTCCATTACTATTTTCAGCCAGTTAAAACGGAAAATTCAATTTTTTTTTTCTGAATTTGTGTCCAGCCCCACACTAATTTGAAGCCTTATATACAGGCAATACTGTGAAGGATTCAGTGGTTTCCGCCCAAAAGGTCCTCCCATGTGAGGAGAGGAGAAGATTGCTAGAAAGCCATGGGTATGAGTTTCTTCAAAAAGTAGTTTGGCAACTCTTTTGAGGTGCAAAACATTGTTTGTTTTGGATTCATTCATATTTGGATTGGTTTGTAGCTGTTAGGAGTTATTAGTGCATTTGTGTCCGAAAGATTTTGAGTATGTGTTTGTAAAGTTTGGTTAAGTGTGAGTAATCTATATAGCTGATAGTGGATTTTGGTTGGCGTTGCCCATTAACATAAGCATTGAATTTAAGTCAAGGTAGTGATCTATTAAAATTTTGCAAATTCCTATTTTGAGTTAGTTAACTTTTTGGGTTTTCTTGGTATGGAAGGAAAGTCTTTTTTTTTTTATAGGTAATAAGAGTTTTATTGATATGAAAAGAACAATGTGTTTACGATTGTAAACTCAATGCACTTGAAACAAATACAATCAAAGCAAATGGAGAGTCTAACAAAAAAAAGGAAATCAGACAAGGAAATACAATGCGTAAGACCCCAAATACGAGACTACTCAAACAAAGTCCTAGCTAGCAAAGTCTCATGACAACAAATAGGGTTGTAAATGAGCTAAGCTGATTCAAGTATTAACAATTTAGATTTCATTCATTTAATCTTATTTTGAACACTAGCCAAGCCCAAGCTCATCATCAAACAAAATTACATGTTTAAACTATATTCATTTTCTGGTCAAACAAGCTCAAGCATGTCCATGAGCTACTTAATTAACTTATTATTTTTTCCATTTTTCCCATATATAGTAATAACATGACCAAAAAAATTTAACCCTTCACAAATCTATGAAATTTTATTAATGGACTATTTATATTACCACTAAACTATAAATAATAATTTAATATCATATGAACCTATTTACAAACTTATACAATCCAATCTCAAATATATGTAAGTACATTTTTGACACGCATACTATAGTGGGTCCAAATCTAGTTTGGATGACTTTCCTACAATAAATTTATTGATTGAACGAGGCTGTGCCGAAGCTAGGTACCACATGAATCCTGTACAAATGAGGAGCGATGCCACACTGGACAGCAGTAGGTTCTTCCTTAGATCAAGCTATGACCTTGGATCGGTAAACTTGAAATACCAAAGACAAACTTATAAAATCCAATCTCAGATATACATAAGTATATTTTTGACATGTATACTGTAGTGGGTCCAAATCTAGTTTGGATAACTTTCCTACAATAAATTTATTGATTAAACGAGGCTGTGCTGAAGCTAGGTACCACGTGAATCCTATACAAATGAGGAGCAATGCCATGCTGGACAGCAATAGGTTCTTCCCTGAAGCTGTGACGATGAGTCTGTAAACTTGAAATACCAAAGAGAAGCTCAGTTCCTCCATGACTTGACCAACCCTAGGGTTGGCCATGGAGGGTCCAGTGGCTAAGTTCGTGAAGAGCATGAGAAAACTAAGGTCAAAGAGAGAGAGTTGAACAAGCAAAGAGAGAGTCCTCGGACAAATCAAAGAGTGAGTTTGATAAGCAAAGAGACAGTCCTTAGGAGAATGTCTTTAAGTGAATCAGAGAGTCTCTGAGAGGATCAGAGAGTGTCCTTAGGAGAATGTCCTCAGGCAAGTCAGAGAGAGTTCCTAAGAGGGTCATAGAGAGTTCCTGAAAGGGTCAGAGAGAGTCCTCGGGCAAGTCAGAGATGGCCCTTGAAAGGGACCCAAACCAGCTTAGCACCACTAGATGAACCAACCTGTGCAGCATAAAAATCATCCAAACACTAAGCCATAGACTCCAACTCCTAGTCTTGAGCGTCTCAAATAAAAATAGGTCTCCAGTGTGCCTTGCCATGTAGCCATTCCACACAGTCAGAAACTTGAGCACCTTTGTCTCTAGCAAATCAAAACAACTCGGGATATCTATCTTGAAGGGAACTATTACCATCCCAATGATTCTTCCAAAAAAACACTTGGGAACCATCCCCTACCTCATACCAAATGTGTGATGCAAACCGGTCCCATCCCTTTCTAATATGTTTCCAAAGTCCCACCCCATAAGTCCCTCAGCCCGTTTAATAGTCAAGCCTAGAACTGGGCTTGAGCTTGGCTTGTTTGCTAAACAAACGAAAAAAAGTCTTTTAGCTAGTTGATCTCAAGATTTTCATAAACAACTTGGTTCATTTACATCCCTAGTGACAAATAAGTAACTCGTAGCCCCTTTTTTTGGGTTTTCTTCGTCTGGAAAGAAAGTCTATTCCATGACAAAGTAGTAATTAGTACAGCTTGTTAAATAAATGGTATTTCTTGCCAAAAGAAGTAATGTTGTATTACTTGTCAATCAAGAAATTTGAATCCTTATATTTAGGCAATATTGTAAAGAATTTGGAGGTTTCAGCCAAGAGATCCTCCTATATTGGGAGAAGAGAAGACTCTTGGTAGAATATGGAGTAGCTTTTATCAGAGAGTATTTTGGTAGTTCTTTTGGGGTTAAATGATGCCCACATGTGTAAGTGAAGAGTATTTATTATTTGAGTGAGAGAGAACAATTGGATGTATTGAGTTGTTGCATTGTAAGAGTGTCAAGTTTGTGAATAAGAATCGAGTGATTGTTTTGTGTGTATCATAATTTGTGCTAATTTGTGTTTGTTAGGATTTGTGAGTGTGTTTATGTCAGTAAAAGGTTTTGAGTGAGTTTGTATTTGTAAGATTTGGTAAAGTGTGATTGTAATCCATAAATTGATGGTGGATTTTAGTTGGTGTTACATAAGCATAGAAGTTGGTCAAACCACGTTAAACTTTATCGTCTTGTGTGGATGTTTTATATTTTTTATTTTTATATGAACAAGCTTCTGCTAGCCCGAAATTCCAATAAGATTGATAGCATTGTGGGTACAAGTACAAACTGTGTATTTCCTTAGTTTTAGGAAATGTTGGTGAGTTGCAAGAGGTAATAACAACTAAATCATATATTCCCATCTAACTTAAGAATCAATTGTGCAGCTACGCTATAATTAATACTAGAACATGTGAATGAGGTCAACGAGACAGCAAATTACCTCACAGGTAACAAGAACCACTGTTGCATATGGCTCCCGAAACCAAAATAATGATTGCTCCAAAGGGAACCGGCTACGAAGTCTAGAATCTGTTGTTAATATGAACTCAGCAGTCAAATTCTCTACAAACACGGAGTTACGGGTCTTGTTGTTTAAACTTGCTCTTTTGAATGGTAACCGCCCCTCAAATTCACTCTTAACGATGGGCCACAAATCGCTCACATCTTCCACTGAAAAGCAGCTTAAAAAAAATTAGAAGATGGGAAACAAATAGCAAGTAGGACAATGACACATTCTGACATTCAGCTATTGCATAAATATAGAAAATATATTTGCTTCTAACAATGTTGTGAAGTCTATAGATCATGACATATAAAATAAATATCAGAATTGGAAGGCATGTGCTTCTCATCCCATAAAAAAAGTGAGCACCCTCAGAAATTAATCCTAATGTAACCATCTTGCAAATAAGCCTACAAAAATTACTTGAGTTTTGTGCAAGACATAATACAATCTACATCAGTAACTCTTTCTGACAGCATTTGATGGTTCCAATGAAAATCGTTTTTAGAGACAAAGACAGAAAAAATAATATAAACGAATCATTTCCAAAGCATCGGTGACTCTTAATGGGTTCACATTTCTAAAAAAAAAAACACGGAAAATTACGGCACACCAATTCCTTAAAACAAACCATTTTCAAAAGTATTCCAAAAAATCGCCCCGAGTACATGTTCCCACTTAAAAAAAGAATTTGTTACAACTTACAACCACAAAATGAAATCCTCAATAATCTTTTTAATAGAATCACAAAAAACACAACTGATTCGCATAGGATCAACTACATTCGTTCAGAACAGAACTCCCATAAAAGCTATACATAATTACAAAGTAATGTGGAACAGAGCTGAACACAGTGTGATAATAATGTAGCTTACTTTTTCCCATTATTCACTACGAAAATTTAGTAAGATTCATAGCACTCATAAATTTAAATTTTAAACCTACTATTGTCTGTCATAACGAAATTAAGCAATTCCATCTAGAATTTGAATCCAAATCTAACACTGTAGGCCACAAAACAATTACGATTCTCGATGCACTGAATTCAACTGCGAATTGAGCTTAAATTTTAATACCTAAAATAAAAATAAAAAAGATTAGAGAGGGAGGGTGAGATTGAAAACCTGCAATAACAAGGTGATCAGAGGAATTCTTGATGGTGTGGAACTGAGCTAGAAAGTTCGCCATCGCCGATCTATACCAACCAATACGTGCAAATCATATACATAGAGAAGAGCGAGAGAGAGAGTGAGAATTGTGGTTGCTCGACTCCTGGATCGAGTAGATGATGGGTTCGGAGGTTGGGATCATTTCATTTGGACTTGGGATTCACAGTCTGCTGGTGATCTACTGCTTCGCGTCCTGTCACACTCCATCATTCCGATACTTCATCTCACTCTCACCGTTGGATGACCCCTCTTTTTCTTCTTCTTTTTTCCTTTTTTTTCCCTTTTTTAGAGATATTTTAAATGCCAAAAATACTACCAACCAAACTGCCTATTTAAAAAATAGATAAATATTATGTCCATTTTTTACAACGGTTTGTTAATAAATTTGACGTGGCAAGTTATTAGTTGCTGTTATTGATAGGCAAAAAAGTACTTTCAGTAATGAATTTAAATTAAAAATCTGTAACAACTTGTCATTTTGCCAATTAGCATGCGTTTGGATTGGGTATTTTGCCCAATTTACGTGTTCTGTATTTTTAGTGGGTCTCATGAGTATTGTTCACTTTTCCACCAAACTTAGCAAAACACAAATTTTTAGGTAAATTTGGGTTCCACAGCACTATTCACACCTTTAAAAATTATCTTGCTACAATGTTTTCAACAATAAGTTTTGAGTTTTCAGCAAATAAACAATATCCAAACACACCCTTAGAATTTGTTGTGAAAGTGTTGTGAGCATATCACTTCTCATTTAAAATGCCTAGTTTCTTAAGAAATATTTTGCAAAAGTTATATTATTGTTAAGGAATTTAGGCCCCCAGCTGTGCTCAATCATTAATTATGAGCCAGATTTAAGATTTAGTCCATTCTAAAAATTAAAAATAAATAAATAAAAAACAAAAAGAGAGAGAGAGATGAATAACACTCAATATGGGTACGAAGGAAATATCAATGAAAAAATTGCCTCAAGTAAAAATCATTGTGAAGGCTCAATAATTAACCTTAAGGAAAACAAATTCATTATGTAAAATTGAAGTTTTACAAATAGAATAACCATATTTTAATGTGCTACCTCATATAGTACTTACTAACGTGATTGCATGAAACTTTAAATCTACAAACGAACTACATTGAATGTGAACACCCGCTCATGACTTCAAGTACCTACTTATAGATTCACTCCAACAACTCCTTGTTAATAGGATGTAGTAACTTCACCTTGATCAGTAGATCTTCAAAAACATGAACTTTGATCTACAATTGATGCTTTGTGAGAGCTTGGAAACCTCCATTAGTTTGTGTACACCACATAACTCTCAAAAAGTCTTTTAAAATGTGCCCTATGGTTGCTTTTATATATTGGCTTCGAAAGCATGAAACTCTAGCTTCATGATGACCGAGTAACAGAAACTTGGAATTTGTTTTACACAAATCTTGATAGATCGAGATTAGTAATTCTTGGTCTATCGAGATCGTGTCAAGCATGTATTAGAATTTAGAAACTTGATTTCTTCTTAAGCTTTAATGTTGCTCTTGTCATGGACTTGAATTGAACTTCAAACACTCTTAAGACTCACTAAAACTCTTACAACATGATTACATTTTATCACAGTTGCCAACCTAGTTCCATAGACACTCAACAATTATGACCATGAATAATACTTATTACTTGTTATAATATTTATCAATTTCAATTATTTCACTTATTTTAATATATATTACTCGAACCACTTGCTTAAGTAAATTAACAATGACAAAATTTAGTTACAAAATTAGTTATAGTTTAAGACTACATTCTTACTCAATATCTTTTTATTGAAGGTGAATTTTGATAAATTCACCATTAGATTACATCTTCTTTTTATATCCTCCATGCTTGCGAAACTTGTTGAAAATTAAAGATCAATAGTTATGTCATCAATAAATTATTTAAATGACAAGTTTTGGTAGTTTAAAATTATGCATAAAATATAGGTTTATAGATCATATAGTAAATAATATATGATTGACACAAAATTTGACATGTGTACTGAGAGTCTAAATAACATGCAATTTAACTGTTAGATTTTCAAAATATATAGAAATATTTATTGTATTGAGTAAGGTTGTAACTTTAGATTATAAATAATTTTATAACTAAACTTTGTCCAATTAACAATGGACGTGTTAGCTTTTAAATGCAAAAAAAAAAAAAAAAAAAAATTCTTAATTTATTATTATGTTGTTGATATGCGCTGTGGGTCACAACGTGGCGGCGGTGATCGATGGCAGCGATGAGTGTGGCGAGGTTGATCGCGGTGAGGTCGATCGATGGTTGACGGTCGATGAGCGTGGCGAGGTCGATGGCGGCGATGATTGATGGCGGCGATGATCGATCAATGATTTTTTCTTTGATTTTAGGTGGAGATCGGGGTTGATTTGATGTTGCTTTTTCTTTGATTTTGGTTGATCTGTGTGGGTGGTGATGGTGGCTGGGCGGTGATGATGGTGGCTGTTGATCTGATGTTGATTTTGGTTGATTTGTGTGGGTTAATGGCTTTTGGTTGCTGATGATGGTGGTGATGGTGGCTGGGCGGTGATGATGGTGGCTGTGGGTCTGTGAGAGAGAGGGGCAGTGAGGGAGTAATAATAAAAAAATTGTAAAATAGGGAATGTTTTATTGAATCAATGTGGAAAATAGATAAACCGATGTGGGTGTATTGTAAAAGTGGTCGTATAAAATAGAAAAAGTAGGTTTTTTCATGTAAAATAGACATAGAATTTACAAGAGCTGATGCGAATGCTCTTAGGAAGACATTTTAACGTAGAAGTAGGAATTTATTATTTTTATCAATTTACTATTTTAACCTCATTTTTAAGTTTTAGATATGAGTATTTTTGACAGTAAAAAAAGCAATAACTAACTTTCTTTTTTCAATTTACTATTTTGACCCTATTTTTAAATTGTTGGTTAATTAATTTAGGGGTATTTTTTACAGGAAAAAAACAATAACTAACTTTCTGAATCCTCTTAATATCTACAAACCTCTGAGCATGCACTCACACGCGTGCTCAGAGGCTCTTATATTTTTTTGATAAAAATTAATAATTTGCATTTATTATAATTTGGGATTTTTACTTTTTCCAATCACCCAAAAAAAAGAAAAAAAGAATACGTGGGGTGAGTCTTATAGATTGGAGGAGTTTTAAAACTAACAAAAGAATGATTCTATTTTGTAGGGAGTTAGAAAGTAAAAGTAGGAATTTAAATTAACGTAAAAGTAGGAGTTTATTAGAAACAGAAAGATATTTCACCGTAGAAGTAGAAATTTATTATTTTTGTCAATTTACTATTTTAACCCCATTTTTAAGTTTTAGGTAGTGGTATTTTTTACAGTAAAAAAAGTAATAACTAACTTTTTTTCCATTTTTAAGTTTTATTTAGGGGTATTTTTGACAATAAAAAAAAACAATAACTAACTTTTTTTGCCAATTTACTATTTTAACCCCATTTTTAAGTTGTTAGTTAATTAATTTATGGGTATTTTTGACCAAAAAAAAAAAATAACTAACTTTCTGAATTCTCTTAATATATACTGATACTATTATTTAAGGGGCTTCCCCTTTTTGGATTCCTCATTTTTTAGTTCAAAAATATCCCTACACCTCTATATTTAAGTAGAGACAAAACTAAAAGATAATCTGGTAAAAATGCAACTCTAACTTTCACTAAAACATTACCCAAAAAATAGGACTATTCTTCTGTTAATTTTCAAATTACTTTACCTATTTATAAAATTTAGAATTTTAAAAAGAAAGATGCTACGTCTACAACAATTTTACAACAAATCACAGGTGGTTAGTTGTTATTGGTTCAAATTTGAAACTAACACTAAGATTACTTTTTTGCCCCAATAATAAAAATCAGTAACAACCTGTCATTTATGATTTATTGTAAAAATGTTGTAAACATATCATTTCTCTTTTAAAAATAATTTTACAATCTAAATTATAACCACCCACTAATATTGTGAGTAGGGGTGTCCATGGAAACCGCTCACCCGAGCAAACCGAAAAACCCGCCCGGACCGACCCGCTCGCCGCCCGATCCGACGACTCTGGCGGTCGGCGGCGGGTCTCAGCCCTTCAAACCCGATTCCGGCGGGTCGAGTGGCGGGTTTTCTCCGCTAAAACCGCAGCCACCCGACCCGCCCGACCACCACTTCAGATCAAAGCCTCCCCCGTTCAGATCCGGCGACGAATACCCATCTTTCGCTTAGATCCGGCGACGATTTTTCTCAGATCTACTTAGATCTGATGATTTTAGCTCAGTTCCGGCAATATTTTTCAAAAAATCGCTCAGATCGGTGACTTTTAAGCTCGGATCGGTGACGTGTAAGCTCAGATCGGTAACTTTGGCTTAGATCCGGCGATGTTTAAGCTCAGATCCGACGACGTTTCGCTCTTCTCCTGCCAGATTCGACAACGTTTTGCTCTTCTCCAGCCAGATCCGACGACGTTTCGCTCTTCTCCAGCCAAATCCGACGACGCTTTGCTCTCCTCCGCTCATCGACTCTGTTCGTCGGTTTCAACCGAACCGACCGATCGATTTTTAGAATCCGATCCGACTCGACCCGTGGTGATCGGCGGTCGGTTGCGGGTCTGATTCTCTCCCACCCGACCTGAGCGGGTCGAGTCCGGGTTGGGCACAAACCCGACCCGGCCGACCCGTGGACAGCCCTAATTGTGAGAGTAGTGGTGGAATGCTGATAAGGTTATTTTGCATGTATCTTTCACTCATTAGATTTTTTTATAACCAACTGCTTTTTTTTTTTTTTTTTTTTGTATAAGAACTGCTATTTATTTGATACAAATATTTTTTGCCCTCAAAACGATTGTACTTTTGCTCAACTTGATCGACTGCACAGAAATTTGCAATTTCAGAGTCCTCTGCTGTTCCTAAGATCTCTGGGAAGTGTGACTGTCAAAATGGTTTGTATCTACTACAATATATGTTCTATTCGTGTTTGTTGGGCATGCAGTGGTTATTTCTTCTTATTATCAAAAGCTATATTTTTCATCATGAATCATGGTGATCGTTTTACATGTTTTACCTGACAAAAATTTTTGCCATTTTGAAACAAATGAATTGATGGAAATCGTTAAAAAGGAGCCTGTTGAGAAGATGACTCCAGATTGGTTTTGTATTTATATGTGTAGGTATTGGATAAGATTTGATTTGAGAGCCTCCCAGACAAAATCAACCAGACTCTCTATTTATGCATGCAGGTATTTATATATTATTCTTCTTTATTTTGGTCCACGAACTTAATATTTAATGTGATTTTAGACTGCTAACACTTTTCTAGTTTTTGGGTTATAAATTTGGTGAATAATTTGGGTACAATTGCAAGGTCTGGGACGAAGGAATTTATGGAGGCATTGCAGGCTAGAGAGAATGTGAGCATGATTGGTTAATTTGGTGTTGGGTTTTAAGGGAATTAAGTTGTTTGAAGTAGTAATTTACGCTACTTTTTTTTTAACATAAAAATTTGTTGTAAAAAAAATTTATTTTGTAATATAAATTATATTTATCATTTGTATAATTCTATGTGAAATTAAATTTATATTTTCTTTTTTTTTATAATTATTAATTTACTACTCCATAAAAATGTTACATACCTTCTCTCAGTTTTAAGGATAGTTAACATCTTTGAAATTTAAACTCTTTTTAACTTTTGTTTGGATGTGTAGTAAGTGGCTAATAATTACGATTAATTTACCGTAAAATAAATATATGTGTGGTGAATAATTTTTCATCACACCCCTAGATTTTTGTTGTGATTGGAAAATATAGTAATCCCAAATTATAATAAATACTCTAAATTAACCCTTACCCAAAAAATAGAAGAGCCTTTGAGCACGCGCGTGAGCGTGTGCTCAGAGGCTAGTATATAAATTGAGAGGATTTAGAAAGTTAGTTATTGTCTTTTTCACTATCAAAAATACCCATAATTTAATTAACTTATCATTATTCCATGGGTTAAAATAGTAAATCAACAAAAAATTTAAAATATTCTTATAAAAGAAAAACTACCCCGCGTCCTTTACTCCTATATATATATATATATATATATTTTTTTTTTAAATCCTATTAAAAGTTTTTTCCTACTTCCACTACCCCATGTTCTTATAACTTAAAAAAAAAAAAAAAAATCCTACCACAGTTCCTATTAAAAAACAAAAACTACCCATTCCCACGTTATATATGTGTGTGTATATATATAAACTTCCTAAAAAAAAATAAAAACTACCCATGTCACGTTAAAAAAAAAAAAAATGTGCAGGTAAATTACATATTTGGTACCTAACCTTTATACTATATGTCAATTTGGCCCATAACGTTTCAACTGTTTCAATTTGGTCCCTAACCTTTTGGTATTGTATCAAAATAGTCCCTAACCTTTTTATGCCACATCAAATTAAACATGTACTACCCATGGAATAAAATTGAATTAAAGAAGAGCATAAACTATTTTCTAGGTTAAAAAGCAAAAAACAAGTAAAAAAAAACCTATCACAA
>NW_027069542.1:910463-916490 GCF_002906115.3 Quercus suber
CTCTTCTTTCGAAGTTTCTCAATAGTGGACCACATGGTCCTTAGAGTTCGCATCCGATTATCAACATAGGATGGGTGGCACTCAACCCCAAATTGGGCAGTTATCTCCTTTGCTACAAGAGCAAAGGAGCCTGCCCTGAAGGTGCTAGAGGGCTTGTTGCCCTTTGCAGCCTCTTGTGCAAGTATCCTCAGCATCATTTCATGCATGGGAGGCAGCCACCTGAATTGCTTATTGCTGGTTACCTTCTCTTTGCCCTTTGACATTACTACATATGAAAATTGTATAGTTAGAGTAACATTTAAAAATGAGAGTAGCATTTAGTAATTACGCTCAGAATATGAACAACAAATGAAACACACATACAACCATACTTATAAATTTGCACAACAAAATGAAACATGCTAACACTCAAAATGACAATGTAATACCATCAAATAACAATGTAATGCTAAAAATACTTTTCCATTACACTACCAAAAGTCTATAGTAAATACATTGTCTTTATAAAAAAAAAAATACATATTACAATCATAGAAATCTAAATAAAGTACTAGTCTCCACTCCTGATATAATCAGACCATATAACTTGACATATCTCATCTCTCTTAGCATTCCACAATCTACTGTCTTCAATGGACTCTCGACGTGATTGTGTTTCTTGTTGGGGGTCACTAGACTCTACTTCGTTCATTGCAGCTTCCATAATATGGTCATGTGGTTCAACCCCCATAATGTGATTATGAACCACACAACATGCTAACACTACTTTCACTTGGGTTTCAAAAGACCAAAAAGGTTCTGCATCCAACACTCGAAAACGTTTCTTCAACACTCCAAACCCTCGCTCAATGGTAGTTCTTAATGAAGAGTGTCGCAGGTTGAACAATTCTTTCTCATTCTCAGGAGGATGATCACTAAACTCTTTTAAGTGATATCGCATACTTCGATAAGGTGACAATATCTCATTTTTATTACCATACCCAGCATCACCAAGATAATATTTACTTACATATATTAAAAAATAAAACCAAATCACTACTATGCTTAAGAAAACGCACAATATTTATTAAACTAATAAACCAAAAAGGTGAAGTAAACGTATAATACCGTTGGGAATTGAAAATCCCCCTGGCCTAGCAAATGCATCATTTAACACACGTGAATCATGTGCACTGCCTTCCCATCCAGCCAATACATAAGTAAACTTTAAGTCAAAACTAATGGCAGCTAACACATTTTGCGTGGTTCCATCTTTGCGACCACGAAATCTTCCTTGAATTTCAAGTGGCACAGATGCACGAACATGTGTACCATCTATTGCTCCAACACAATCCTAATTTTTGACAGACATAATGGTTTAGAATTACACAAATCTTCATAATTTACAAAAATACACAAGTCGCAATATTTACCTTAAAATATGGGTAGAACCTTCTACTATTCCTTATCTCTTGGGGTGTATCTTAGCTACGCAGTCTTATTAGAGTTCTATTATAATTTTAAGACCCCCCTAAGGACGACCTTAAAGTATCTATGAACAGTCTCAGTTGATCTATAAATCCGACTACCCATTACACGAAACCTCACATTATGACCAATAATGTGTAAGAAAATAAACACTTGCTCCGTAACAGGCATGTGAATAGTCGGGCGTACATGCTCCCCCTCAGTGAGGATGTGACATAAGCGGTGAAAAGCTATAGGCTTCATCCTAATTTGATTCACACAATATGTCTCACTTCCATGTAGAATACTATTTATGTATTTCTCTCTCTCGGCTGCATGATTAACAAAAGGCGCCCTAAGCAGTCGTTTACGTCTATGCTGCAATTTCCTTAACAATGCAGCACCCACAAGAAGGACAGATGCAACTGAAGCAAGAATTGCGGCTTTGGTTTTTTTTTTTTCATCTAAAAAATCACAAACACTGTGGTCTAAGAGGTATGTACACAAGCATGCTATTGATTACACCGTAAATAAAAACAGCCACAAACAGAAAATATCCAAACCGCATTGATAACGAGTACCAAAATTTTTATGCACATATATTTCTGTATAATTGTATCATCAACAACGTACACAATATAATACCATCACAGTCAATATTTACACCTATGAACAAATCACATTGCATTGTTATTATAGAAAACACTGAACAAGGGTTTCCCAAAAAAAGAAAAAACACAGAACAACAATAGCCGCAACAAATTTCACAACTCACAGAACAAAAATAGCTACATCAAATTTGTGCCCAATAACCAACTCCCAACACAGCAACTATTTTTACATCAAATTTATACCCAAACCAACAGTATCCACATCAAATTTATGCAACCCACTCAACATCAGCTACACCCAATACTCATTATTAACCAAATAAAACTGAGGAAATTTCAGCCATAACCTAAAAAAAAAAAAAATAATAATAATAATAATAATAAAGGTTGGGTTGTTTACGAGGGACTGATGATTTTCAGTTGGATTGTTTATGGGTTTGAGGGTGGGTCAGCCCTTTCAGTGTTTGTATTTTTGGTGTGTGGATCAGGTTGAGAAATGAAGTGATGAGAGGGTTGATTGGACTGAGAAATGACGGTGGGTCGGACTGAGAAATTTTCGGATCGGACTAAGAAAGGGAAAAGGAAAACTCACTGTGCGTGGAGAGGATCGACTGCGTGAGGGAGATGGTGGAGCTCGGTGTATGGATCGGAGCTTGGAGCTCGGTGTGTGGATCGGAGCTTGGAGGTTGGAGCTCGTCGGTGTGGGGATCGGAGCTTGGAGGTTCGTGCTTGGAGGTCGTCGGTCTGGACTGGAGCTTGGAGCTTGGAGCTTGGAGCTTGGAGCTTGGAGCTTGGAGCGGATCGGAGCTTGGAGCGGAGGTCTGGACCGGAACGGAGACTTGCTGCTGAGCTTGGAGCTTGGAGCTTGGAGCGGATCGGAGCTTGGAGCTTTTGGTCTGGACTGGATCGGAGTACTGCTGAGTGCGTGTGAGAGAGCTTGGAGAGTTGCTGTGTGAGAGAGAGTTGCTGTGTGAGAGAGCTTGGAGAGTTGAGAGAGCTTTTTCCGGAAATTGGTTTAAGGGAAAATAAAAGGTGAAATGCATTTCCGCCTGGGGAGGGGTTATTTTCGGTCAAAGGGGAAATTATTTTCCATTGACCCAATTTTCCTAAGCAGCCAAACACCCAAATTTTACGGAAATTGTTTTCCGGAAGTAGTTTGAAGTCAAAACAAACACAGCCTTAGTGTAAAATCAATTCCACTTCTATTTTACCTTCAAACTAATTACACCCATTTTCAGCCTACTTGAGAGAGAGAGAGAGAGAGAGAGAGAGAGAGAGAGCTTGAACCTGAGAAAATGGCTGCCCACCGCCGATTGAAGCCTGTTGCCGCCTGAAGCTTGCCACCACCTGAAGCACGTTGCCGCTGCCTTCTAAATCAAACTCTCGTTGTCTCGATCTTGTTGCCACCTGAAGCTTGCCGCAGTTTGATCGATCTTGTCGTCTCAATCTCATCGCCCATGACTGATTTCGTCATCTCGATCTTGTCGCCCATGACCCATGATTGATCTCTCTCGTTCTCGACACACCGATCTGGCTGCAGCCGTCCCCCCCAAACCCACTCGATCTGGTCACTGCCGTCCTCCATCCACTCTGATCTCTCTCTTTCCCGATCTATCTCTTTGTCCCTCACTCTGTCACACTCTTTCTCCCTTCGATTTCACTCTTTCTTCCTCTCCTTCAATGTTTTTATTTTGATTTTTGGTCGTGTGAAGTGTATATTTTGGTTGTGTTAAATGTATATTTTGAAATTTTTTGTAATACAATTTGTTTGGACACTGAGAAAATGGCTGAGAAAATGTGAAAAATTTGTAGGAAAATAGCATTTTTAAAATGTTACCAAATACCGAAAATCGTTTTTCGGACTATTTTTCATTGCAGAACCAAACACCCGGATTTCATTTTCCTTACGGGAATTCACTTTCCCCTGCATTCATTTTACACTCGGAATTCGATTTACATTGAACCAAACCCAGCCTATAGATGCAATGACTGAGCAAAGACTCTACAAGTTCTAGGAAGTGTGCCCTAAACAACTCCTTTGCTCTCCAAACTCATGATCGACTGAGAGAGGAAACAGATGGGTTGCAAAAATCAATATCGCTTCTACTTTCATTTATTGTAATGGGTTACTTGTTTTCTGTTTGGTTTCCTAGAAAATAGTTGATGAGCGGGGTTGAGAAAATAGTTTATGCTCTTCTTTAGTTGAATATGATCTCATGTGTGCAGATTTTAATTTGTTTTATTTTCTTAATCTGACGTGGCAATACAGATGTTCGTTGATGGCGCAAAGAAATAATTTTTTATTTAGACCATTTGCCATGTCAACAATTTTTGTCTAAAAGATAACAACAAATACTAAATTGACACAACATTTAAAAGAATAGGGACCAAATTGACACAATTGAAAAGTTAATGACCAAATTAAAATATGATGTAAATGATACGAATCAACTTTATAATTTACCCTAAACACGCCCTACTGAGAGGTTAGTTTTTTGTTTATAGATGTACTTATATGTTTAATATTTGTAGAGAGAGAGAGAGAGAGAGAGAGAGAGAGAGAGAGAGAGAGAGAGAGAGAGAGAGAGAGAGAGAGAGAGAGAGAGAGAGAGAGAGAGAGAGAGTTTTTTTTTTTTTAGAATACTAAGTACGTTTTAACACACACACACACGGAGAGATGGGAGAAAGTTTTTTAAAGAAACTTACAGTAGTGTATATCCAAAATGGCCTAACTCTTGAATACGCAGCACAGGCTTTAAACTTCTTTATCTCACACTCATTTTCTAATGTGGAATTAACCCACTATTTTTTCTTTTGAGAGTGAGTCAGTGAGTTGGAAGTAAGTGGATATGGTCGTTGATGTGGCTCAATAGAAACGTAGTAATAATAAATGTTACGCTTCAACTTTTAGATATACATTGACGTGTTCGCATGTATAATATGTGTATTTACGTATGTCCACAACTGTATGGAAACATGCATGTTAGTTATTAATGTTGCTCCCCTGAAATCAAATCCTTGCTTCACCACTCACCAGGCTCCAATTGAGCAATGATGATATAGTTGGACATGGGATTCTTGCAATAAATGAGGAACGTATTTGACGGGCCAAGGACCAACCAATGAGGTCTTTGAACATCCATGAGATCCTTTTATGGGAAGATGATTTCATCATGGTCAATTTCACCCTCATGTCGGGCTTTTTTGGGAGCTGGTTATGCCCTTTCCCCAATGCTATACACCTCTCTCAAGTGGCGGCCCTTTTTGTTTCTCTGACAAGTGTTTCAAGCAGAAGTGGTCGCAAGTCTCACGTGGATTACTTCTATTATGCCTATCAAGGCAGCTTCCATGACAGGGCAATCAAGAGAAGAATGATTGGTCCTTGATCTTGATGAGGATCTTGTACATAGGCTCTTTCAAGATGGTGTTCACTGCTTCAAGACCTTTAGTTAGTGCCACAGCCGCTTTTCGTCCCTTAGGCGGGTGGTCTACTTGTTGCTCCTTCCTCACCATTAACCTTAAGGAAGGTTGTTGGGGCCTAACTTAACCAAAATCTTCTTCCACTCAATGTGTTACTTGATTATCGCCATCAAGTCTTGCATATCATTAGCTAAATGCTTGGTAAGGAACAATCTAAGCTCAAATCCCTAAGACAGACCAAGCTTGAAGGTCCTGACAGAGGGATCTTCAATACAATCACCCATTTTATTGTGGGCCTTCCAACACTGATTGGTTACACTTTGAGGGTTTCAGCTCCCTCATGCATATGGATGGGAGGGTATCTATATCCCTTGATTGTAGACACCTTATTTTGTACCCATTAATAACCTTTGGTCCCCAGCCCCAATGATGATCTTGAAATATGTTAACCAATGGTAATTAAAGAGTTCAAAATATTTTGGAAGTAATTACAGCTCAAAACTGCTCAAATCGTTTTGAAAACGACACTAAAAAATGACATTTGTTCACT
>NW_027069542.1:916914-994414 GCF_002906115.3 Quercus suber
AAAAAAAAAAAAAATGCTATGTCCACTACATTTTCACAAAAAATCATAGGTAGTAGGTTGTTATTGATTGTTATTGGTGGGCAAAAAAATAGTTTCATTGGTAAGTTAGATTAGAATCAATAATAATTTATGATTTGTTATGAAAGTGTTGTAAAAAATATTGTGAATGTAGCACTTCAGTTTTTACAATATATACCTTTATTTTTAGTTGTGGTTGGTTCCAATATAATATTTTTTTATTTTATTTTGACCTATAAAGAATTAACAACTCAACAATTGTGAAAATATTGTATCAGTTTGTTGTGTTAATATTTTATTATAACGTAAAACAATGCTAATTGGACAAACGAAAAATAATTAATGCAAAAAATCTACTGTAGCTTTATGCATTCACCAAAAAAAAAAAAGCGGCCAGCAAAATAGGGAAAATTGAACAAACCAAAACTTCTATAGCAAAGGTACAGTAGCTTTTCCCATTCACTCTTTTTATATATAGATTTTGAACCATAAAGAATTGACACATATGCATCACAACATTTTCACAATGTAAATTTATATCATAGACATATAAAATTGGCAAATTTTGTACACATTTGCAAAATTTGTATAATAATTACCTTTTTTTTTTTTTTTTTTTGCAAATGTGTATAATATTTGCCACTTTTTGTATGTATACAACATAAGCTTACAAAGTAAACATACAAAGATCTTTAAAAAAAAAATAAATAAATAAATAAAAAAAGCTCACCGATTGAATAAACCAAAGACACTATTCCCGAGCTTATTGGCTTTTTTATATAGTTAATAGATAATATGTTAAACTGCCCTCTAACAAAAGTTTTATTATTTTTTGCAATTATGATAGTTTTATTATTATTATTATTATTATTATTATTATTATTATTATTGTGGGGGAATAGACAAGGTGGAACATATGAACAGCCAAAATTTATGAAAAGCAATTTTATTTTATATTTTAATAATTACAATGGAGAAATGATTATTGAACTATGGATATCTTCTTTTAGAAACCTAGATGACAACAAATTAAAATGCATGACTAGCGAACACACACCCCCCCCCCCCCAAAAAAAAGTTATTTATTGATAAAAGCATATATTTTGCCCTTATTATTATTTTTTTTTAACATTTCATTTCAGCGTTTTATGCTTCAAATTTTTTATTTTGACTCTCCAAGTTTGATTTTATTTTCATATTAGTTATATCATCCATTTTCTTTATTAATCTAACTATTAAATATTATTGGTGCTTAATTAACTATTTCATAAAATACTAGCATCATTCATAATTTTCCTCATCCAAATTATTAAAAATAATCTTAATAGATAGAAAATTCAATGTTTTATAAAAATATAAACATGTTGATGCCTTATATAAATATAAAAATATGAAACTACAAAATATTGATTTTGATCATTTAAAAAAAACAATTATATTACCAAATAAGAGTATTAAATTCAGTCATGTTAAAGTAATTTCATATAAATTTAATACAAAAAATTTTAATAAGTGTTTTATAGTTTAATTATATATATATATATATATGTAAGGGCATGAAAGTTAGGGGCCCAAACCCACTTAAAATAGTGAGGCTTGTACCACCCAATTAGGCCCAAATAGATAAATATTTGTTAAGAGAGTGTGGAAAACAAGTCGGGCTCAAGTCTGAAGATTCGAATTGGAAGGGAATGAATGGAAGTTAAAAACAAATAGCATTAATGGTTCTTCTCAAGTCCGCCCGATGACAATTTTCTTACACAGGGATATACACTTCTCTCTCTCTTTCTCCCTACTATTCTTGTTCTAATCTCTTTTCCCTAATTTTTTTTTCTAGATCCCTTCATCTGAAGTTCTCTTTCTTTATATACTCCTATGCCTCTTGCATCCTAACCTTCCATCTGCATCCCTTTTGGTTCTCCGTAGGATACTTGTCCATTAGACTTCTGCTGAAGGAGGTAAAAGGGGCTGCTTAGCTGTGAATTTACTCAGGTGTCCTTTCCTCATCAATGCAATTGAGAATGTTGTTGTCAATCATTTAATGTGGAGGTAGTAGGTAAGTTTTCACAGGAAACTTCTTTCAAATACCTTGACTTTCTCCTTGAATGCCATTCTCTCCACTCTGGTTACTAAGAGATATTTTGTCCCTTCCCTCCTTCCCTGCGAGTAAACCCACTTCTCGGGTTTAAAGTGCATCCACCTAATGAATGAATAATGGTCATAACGGTCTTGGTCTTCCACCTAAACCTGTATTTTTAGAATTTTTTTTCCATGCATAAATAAGAGTTTAAAAAAATGTATATATATATTGTGGGAGGATGAATGTGAGCTCGGGATGAGAACCAAAAAACCAGTAGTTCATTTTTAAATAAAATGGGCCCGGCCTAAGATAAATATGTGGATGAAATAGTTTGTTAGATGAAGGGAAACCGTTCGGACCCACTACTATGGAATTCTGAGCTAACTTCCTTTCCCAAGGTTTATTATCAAGGGGATGGGCAGAACTTTCTCTTTTGGCAAGTAATAAAGGAACCATAGTTGACCAATCCCCTTCTAAACCAAGATGCCACATTTCCTCAGACGCGTCCCAAGAAGCACAAGGAACAAATAAGAACCAATAAAACAGTCACCTCCGCATTAATTAGGTTTCTCACCTAATCTCTATCACATTAAATGCTGAATGACTAACTGGAACAATGGAAACCTCCCAACAATCCTCTTTTATGATCAAAAAGTGGTAGAGCAGAGGGATGATGGGACAAGTATCCTCCAAATCTAGCCGAGAACAAGCCAACTGGGGAGAAAGGGGAAGGGGGGAAGATGTTTTTTAAAAGGAGGAGAAGAGGAATAGGTTGGGGGTCGAGGAAATGAGAGAGAAAAAGTTTAGGCAAGAACAAGAGAGAGAGAAAGAGAACAGAGAAAGATAGTTCTAAGGGTTTTTAGTGTTTGAACCTATCTCATGTATCTCAAGAACTTCATTCCCATGCATATATATATATATATATATTTGATTCGATCACTTTTCATCTTTAATTTGTTGCTTAGACTTCCTATTGTGGATTGTTTCTCTTTCTTTAGAAATTAGTTGTGTAGATCTTATATCAATCTCACTGAAAAGTTGTTGGTTGTTTTTGACCCCCATATTTTACATATAACATATGTGATTGATATAGTATATGTAGTTTACTAATTATTCTAGTATGATTTTAGCTTCACCTAAAAAGGGTGCAAGTTATACATTACATTGTAAAAGTAAAACTACTCTAACCTCTCAATTATATATGCTTATCAGAACATCACATTTGATTGGTTGACAATAAGTCTTTTATCGCTTTTTATAGATTAACAAATTCACATTCATCACTATAATTACTTTTATTTCTCATCAAGAACTTGTTAGTTTAATAGGTTGTTAAAAAAGTTTCATTTATTTTTATTTTTTTATTTGTGGATAATTTGATAGTTATCATTGAGAATGAATGAATGATTTAAATCGAGAAACATTATGAGATGTCAATTAAGTAACAAGTCCACATGCTATTGGCAAAGTTCCATTTATTTATTTATTTATTTGATGGGAAAGTTCCATTTATTTTTTAAAAGAACAAAAACAAAAACAAAACCAGGCCCATATGTCACTCGTGTTCATCAACTGCCTAGTTTGACAAAACTTGCTGCGGCGACGTACCCACCCTGTAACTCCTCCAAAAGTTGTGCAATCAAACATTAGTAATACCAATAGATAAGCCTAAAGTCAATCATCAATAATTCGACTTGGCAAATCGCTAATACAATTATGAATCATCACTTTCTTTTTAAATAATTCAATAATTCATTACAGGAGATTTGAATCTATATGTAATATGTCTCATTAAAAATACCAATAAGTGCCAATTGAGCTAGACTTTTTGACTCCAACAATTATCACGGGCGTCGTCTCTCATAACTTGTAAATTCCACAGTGCCCACGTATTTGTGAGAGATGCTGCATTTCGCAAATGTACAATAGACTTATCTCAGGAAGCCATGCAAAAAAGTATTGCCCAGACTTCCGACAAGGAAGGCGACGGCAGTGAAAATTGGCTTTTCGATCAAAAATGTAATACTTGCAACAGAACTTTACATCTGATCAATATCTCTGAAACAGAATGGAGTCAATGGACATACCCATGACTCCATTTTGGCCAAAATGACAACACTGCCACCACCATGATGTCCAAAATTTCTATCTTGATAAAATTTCCTATGTCATTGACATAATGCAAAAATTATTCTGATTAACAAGATATGCTAAATTTGGATAATTAGTGTAAGGTAAAGAGACTCCTTCAGCAGAAGTAGGAACAACTAAATTAGAATAATTTCAAAAAGTGCACAAACCAATTGTAATAAAAATAAAACATTAACGAAATTCCAACCAAAATTTTGACAATAAGGTTCAACAACTAGTCTTAGATGATAATCAAGATACACGGCAGATCTAAAGTATAACACTCTTTTAAGCACTCTTATCAGCCTAAAATTTTTAAGAACCCTTGTCAGCTTTAGAAGCGGTTGCAGCCGCTTGTCCTCTGAGCCGACCAGTCCTCCTTGCAGCAATGAGACCAACCTTTTGAATTTTTTTTTTTTTTGTGAAAATGTTAAGACATCTTGTTGTCATCACAATATTTTTAAAACTGTTAACTATCAATTTTTTACAAATCAAAATAAAATATAACAAAAGTATAAAGGTATTATGAAAATGTTGGGCCATTTTGTTCTATTTTTAGAAATTTTGGTTGGTTTAGTGTTGAGACAAAATTCACAGTTTCACATATAATCTTGAGTTGACTTTTTGTATTTTTTTTTTTGCGCACCATTTTAAGTAAAAACACATATTTTTATGCACAAAAACAAAAACTGAGGATAAAAAGACTTTTCATCCTTTTAAGGTAGTGTAAAATTCCTCCTTAAACTTTAAAATCAAGCAATTTTTCCCTTAATATTTTGGAAAAGAGCAAATATGTCATATTGTTATTCTCTCAATTAAATCATAATGAAAACTTATGATTCTTAAAATATTTTATTGTGTAATGTCTAAAATACTCCCACTAAATTTTAACATCCCAAAAATTTTCTTCATGTATTTTGAGTTTTAAATGGTGGTAATTCTTGGAAAGTTGAAATGATGATATAAGGCGTTTTATTTGTTATCTAAAGAACATTGATTTTCTAGGTTTAAATTTTCAAAACTTATAATTTATCTAATGGAAAATTTGATGACACATTCCTTTTGTTATCTTTATATATGTGGGAAATTACAATAAACCCACCTGTGGTTAGACCCGTTTTCACTTTGCCTATCCATGGTTCAAAACTTAACACTTTGCCCATCGGAAGTAACTTTCGTTAGGGATCTGTTACCCACCTCTCCCTTTGCCGTTAGAAAAATATATTTTTAGGGAAAATCAAACATAACAAAAATAAAAAAGTTAGGGTTTTTGATTGCTTAAAAACTTCATTCAAAAACTTTTCATCATCTGTTAAATCCACTTCATCCAAAGGCTTACCACTGCTACTCTCTTCCACATGTTCATCAAACATTTTGTTGATTAGAAACCCTTTGAGATTGTCTACTTCTTCAACATACCATTCAATTTTGAAACCTCCCTTCACCTAGAACTCAAATTCCCACTACTACTCAACCCAACATCAGATTTCCTTATTTACATAAAAACCCCATCTAATCAAGACCTCGGCCTCAGCAAACCACCGAAGAGCAATGCCAATGCTTCTAAGGGATTGTGTGTAAGAGACATGAGCAGCTGCTAGAGCATACCTTGAATCAATGGCCTGAATCTCTTCCATTCTTTACAGAGATGTAAAGCTTCTTTTTTATCAGTTTTGGAGTTAGCACAACCCATTTTCTCAAAATCCAAACACTACCCCATCACAACAGAACAAAAATCACTACATCAATAAGGCCACCAAAAGCCATAACAATCTAGTCCTTGAAACAAACCCCATTATCAGAGCCTTCACAGTGAAATGAATCATTCAAAAAATAAAAATAAAAATAAAAAACCCACTTGAACAAAAGCTAGTGAAACTAAAAATATGGAAAATGAATATATTAAATCCGAAATTTCACAGCAATAGAACCATCAAGAGGCTTAAAAAACCCAACTTTCCACCCACTTCATGAAACTGATAAAAATAAAGCTCTGCATCTTTGTTTAGATGGGGTTTTTTCGTATTTCTAGGGCTTGTGAGGAAAAGTTTCAATGGTTCGTGTTTTTGATCTGTGTTATGTTCTGATTTGTATTAAAAATGTGTTTTTCTAACGTTTGAAGGTGAGGTGGGTAACGGAGAGCAAACGGATTGAAGTTCAGGTGGGTAAAGTGTTAAGTTTTAAATCATAGGTAGATAAAGTGAAAACGGGCCAAACTACAGGTGGGTTTACTATAATTTCCCCTTACACACACACACACACACACACACAATTTTCTTAACAAAACTCAATTGTTTATTATTAAAAATGATATTTTTTATCATTCTTAAAAGTTTTTAGTGAATGAATATATTGCATTTAGCAAATAGGTACTAAAAAACTAATATGATAAAATAGATATTTATATGTTAAATAGCTACCCTAACTTTGTGGTTGATCAAAATTCTTATACGAATTAGATTAACTTTTTATAACATAATTATCAAAATTTTAATGTCTCCTTTGATTAATATAAATCTCTATGTACTTTAAAATTTAAATAATTTATATTTTTGTTTTGTGATATAGGGTCCGTTTGGATTGAACTTATCATTGTTGAAACTGAGAACTGAAAACTGAAAACTGAAAACACTGTAGCAAAATAATTTTTAAATGTGTGAATAGTATCATAGGACCAATTTTTAATATTTTTTATTGCATAAACAGTGCATAAACAGTGCACGCACTGTTCATGCACAGATTTTTTGTCTCCCAAAGTCAAATTATGAGGCCAAAAAAAAAAAAAAGAAGAGAAACGCAGATTTGAGGAAACGTGGACGTGCAAACGCGCAATCCAAACGCCTTCATAGTTAAAATCTAGAATTAACTTTAGGCTGCGTTTGGTTCAATATAAATCGAATTTTGAGTGTAAAATGAATGTAGGGGAAAGTGAATTCTCGTAAGGAAAATGAAATCCGGGTGTATGGTTCTGCAATGAAAAATAGTCCGGAAAAAAATTTTCAGTGTTTGATAACATTTTAAAAATGATATTTTCCTACAAAATTTTCACATTTTCTTAGCCATTTTCTCAGCATCCAAACAAATTTTGTTACAAAAAATTTCAAAATATACACTTAACACAACCAAAAATCAAAATAAAAACATTGAGGGAGAGGAAGAAAGAGTGAGATCGGAGGGAGAAAAAGTGACAGAGTGAGGGACAGAGAGATAGATCGGGAAAGAGAGAGATCAGAGTGGATGGAGGATTGCGATGGCCAGATCGGGTGGGTTTGAGGGTGGAGTGGAATGGGCTGGTAGTCGGTGGCAGCCATATCGACGATGTTAAGAAAGAGGGAGAACAAGATCGGTGTGTTGAGAACGAGCTCGGTCTTGGGTGGGTCGAGGACGAGATCGGTTTTGGGTGGATCAGTCTTGGGTGGTGACGGTCTACAATTGCAGCGCCTATGAGCTTCCAACGGCAACTATGGGTGCGATCTCGATGGTGCTGGGATGCGGTCTCGGTTTTGCTTCAGGCGACGCGATCTCGTTGGTGCTGAGGTGGGATGAGACTGGTGCGATTTGAGGTTGGGGCCGGTGCTGGGTGTGATGAGACCGCTATTTCTGGTGCGATCTCCTTGTTGTTTCTCTCTCTCTCTCTCTTCTATTTTCCTAGGATGGAAATCATTTGAAGGTAAAATAAAACCTGAAAATGAATTACAAGGGAGGCAGGGTATTTTACAATCAACGCGGAAAATGAATTCCGTTTGACCCTATTTTCTGTAGCTACCAAACACAAAGACTTGTGTAAAATGATTTCCTAGAATCATTCGAAGGCAAAACAAACACAGCCTTAGTCACTATTTTTTTCCACAGCAAGCCCTGCACGTTGCCCTGACTAGTTATTTAAAAAACCAAAATCGCAAAGAAGATCTTATTACCCAACATAGAGGGTCCGCGTACCCAAAAAAGAAACAGAAAACAACAGCAACATTGGAGAGATATTTGACAAGATAAGTGGTAATTGCTTGGTTTAGCCTTTGGGACAATAACTAAACCGCATCGATTTGATGGGTCGAAGGACAAAAGCCAAAAGGTTCACTGTTTTTGTTTCGCAATTAATCAACGACTCACATGCAAGAATAGTACCCATCTCATCATGGCCCATTTCAGAAGTTTCCCGAAAGCTGAAATCCTCGTGTTTTTAGAGGGGAACAGATGGATATGAAGAAATGCACTCAGCAAGTTATTAATGTCACAGACAAACAAAGGAAACAAAAGGCAAACTTGAATATTTAGCTTTCTCTCTTAGGGAGACAATTTTGATATTTTTTTCTTCATGTTAATTAAATTTGGTAAGTTGCGAAGACATAAGTTTGGTTTGCAATATATTTGTGTGGCATTGAGAGCCCTCGAGAGCTAAGTGAATTGAGAACAGAAAAGTTGCAGGTTCCTTGTGCATGAACTCAACATAATATGCCCTACAGGCTACAACTCAGCCTAACAAATTAACAAAATCCTAATGCAAGTGGTTCTCTACCTATATTTCCTTCAAACAAAACAATTTTGTGCGAGAGATTAACAAAGAAAGAGACCTATAGGCTATAGCTATAGCAAAGAATGTCATAAAGTGTAAAGAAAGAGACCTGTAGCAAAGAATGCCATAAACAGTAAAGAAAGAGACCTAAAATATTGAATCTAGTGCTGATGATTAATATCACCTTACAAAACTAAAAGGACTTTCTTCACCTACTAAATCCATGTTGGATTTTAATTTGGAATAAAGTAATTCACACACTTGTTATGAAAGAGTAGGATTTGGTGGTCTCATTTTTTAATAATTAATATGTCAAAAAAAGTAAACAATTTACTAAATTAGAGCATCCACATCAGTCCGTGCAAAATTTTTTCCATTTTACAAGTTTAAAACTTACTTTTTCTATTTTACACATCTATTTTTACAAAACACCTACATCAGTTTGTCTATTATACACATTTATTCAAATAAAATATTCATTTTTTTAACCCAATGCTACAGTGTTACAGTTCCAGACAAAGTCATGCTACAGTACCAAGGAGAGAGAAAAAAACTATTAAAAAATGATATACACATGCTATAGTGCCCGTGTAAATTTACATGGGTACTGTAGCTCGTGGATAATTTTAGAAGATTTTGCAAGATTTTAAATGGACTGATGTGGGCTGTTTTTGAATAAAAATGTGTAAATTTGAGCATTTTTTCTTATTATACACATTTATACACAGATTGATGTGAATGTTCTTACATGTTAAATTTGCCAAAGTTGTAAAATCGTAAATGGAAATCCTTACATTGGGAAAGTGAAAAATTGAAATAGTGGGAATGTTTTAATCCACCACGGTTATAATAACGAGACAAAATGTATTTTCATAAACTTATCTCCACTGTCTATTTTCTCTTAGTAAAAATTAGCAGCCAAAAAACCTAACCTTCGTTCATGATCACATCACATGTGTATCGTTCTTGGCTGATAACAGAAGAATAAAGTTCTTGCTTGTATTACACTGGAAATTCATCCAATCAATATATAGCCAATACATCCTTCAGAACCGTATTACCTCGAATTGGGGGTCAATATATAGCCAATACCCATGTAGTTGCAACCCTGACACTCTTAACTGATACCATGATTGAGATTTTGTTTTGCTTGTTTTTTAATGATGAAAATAATTGAGTTGACAGATTTTTATTAAAAAAAATTAAAATTATTTTGATATTTTACCAATGTAACATTTATAAATTAATACTCTATATGATAATAAATGTAATTGATGAATTCTTAAAACATAATAAATAAGCTCATAAAAAAGATAATAAATAAATATTAGAATAACTTTTTTGTAATTTGCAACATACTGATTTGTAAACATTAGAGCATAAAATTTGTAATATTTTTATCATCAATTTTTTATTATAAATCTTTATCTAAAGTTATTACGAATATCACTTTATTTATTACCTACGTTAAAAATTTATCTAAACAATTAGTCGTCCATATATAATATGTACGTAAGCACTAACATTGTACCAAGCAAGTCACCAGAAGTAGTACGCTACCAAATGTACATATACAAAAATGATGTTGAAAGTGATACTAGATAGAAATTAAGCACTAATACAACTGGAGGTTTTGTCCATTGTCCGCGTCTTTTCAATCAGTTAGAACCTTTCCATCCATAAAGGATGAATGACTTTTGGTAATATGATTGAAGCAATGCAAGCTCTAGCTACTTCATCAATCAACCAAAAAGCATCACATACGTTACATACGTACGCGTATAAACAAGACAGAAGAGAGAGTTGAAAGAAACGAGAATTACTCATGAATAATTAACATCTACATTTGTAATAGTTCTTTCAAGGACACAAAGCGCATCACTGAGGAAAACCGGACACAAATCAACAATAAAATATCTTAAGTACAATAGTTGTCAACAAGTTATGGTCAAAACCACCACTATAGTACCCCTTAAATCTCTTCATCGATCATATTAGATAGTTCGAGTAGAAGTTATTTATATCATAACAAAATGAAGCCCATTCATCTTTGTCATACTTCCAATTTTATCTGATCATTGACGTTAGAGACCTAAACACAACTTCTTCACAAGGAATGGTAAGGCCCATGTCATGATTAAAGCCAAACTCGTCCTCAGCTCTTTGAAGCAGACTTTGGAACTCAGGGTGAGTCAACCATGAAATTGGAATTATGTATCTGCTTCTATTCTCTCCAACATAGACAGCAAAATGGCCTTTTGGCACATCATCAGGAAGCCCTTCTGCATCGTCCCCATTATTCTTCTTCCCAAAGCTTGAGCATCTCTTGAGAATTTGTTTCAAAGCTGCTGTTTGAGGTATTTTGTTTGATTTTTTGAGAGCCATTTTTGCTTTTTCAAAGCACTTTTTTCAAACCAAAAAAGAAAAACTTGTAAGGAAAGTAGTACGGTTTAAGGGACTACAAAGATGAAGGTTTGGTGAGAGAGGATTGGAGGGATGGATAGGTATTTATTGGGGGAGTTGGAAGGGAGGGCGAGAAACAAGGTCATGTGGAATGTGGGGGCAAAGAACAGACCACAAGTCCTTTTTGGGACCACTATGAACAAAGGCATACTACTTCCAACCCCACTGGGGCATGCCCTACCTTGTTGCGTCCTCTATTGACATTGTAGGACTTTTATCTGTAAGTCTATTTGAATATAAGTTATTATTATTGAAAATTGATTATTACTAAAAGTACTGTAACAAAATGATTTTTAAAGGTATGAATAGTGTCGTATGATCTATTTTTAATATTCTTTAATGTATGAACAGTACATGAACAATGTGTGAACAGTGCATATACTGTTCATGCACAATACTTTTTGTCCCTCTAAAGTAAATAACTAAAAAAAAAAAAAACTGAAAACACAAGGAATAGCCAAACTCGTCCTCAGCTCTTTGAAGCAGACTTTGGAACTCAGGGTGAGTCAACCATGAAATTGGAATTATGTATCTGCTTCTATTCTCTCCAACATAGACAGCAAAATGGCCTTTTGGCACATCATCAGGAAGCCCTTCTGCATCGTCCCCATTATTCTTCTTCCCAAAGCTTGAGCATCTCTTGAGAATTTGTTTCAAAGCTGCTGTTTGAGGTATTTTGTTTGATTTTTTGAGAGCCATTTTTGCTTTTTCAAAGCACTTTTTTCAAACCAAAAAAAAAAAAACTTGTAAGGAAAGTAGTACGGTTTAAGGGACTACAAAGATGAAGGTTTGGTGAGAGAGGATTGGAGGGATGGATAGGTATTTATTGGGGGAGTTGGAAGGGAGGGCGAGAAACAAGGTCATGTGGAATGTGGGGGCAAAGAACAGACCACAAGTCCTTTTTGGGGCCACTATGAACAAAGGCATACTAGTTCCAACCTCACTGGGGCATGCTCTACCTTGTTGCGTCCTCTATTGACATTGTGGGACTTTTATCTGTAAGTCTATTTAAATATAATTTATTATTATTATTATTGAAAATTGATTATTACTAAAAGTACTGTAACAAAATGATTTTTAAATATATGAACAGTGTCGTGTGATCTATTTTTAATATTCTTTAATGTATGAATAGTATATGAACAATGCGTGAATAGTGCATATACTGTTCATGCACAGTACTTTTTGTCCCTCTAAAGTAAATAACTAAAAAAAAAAAAAAAACTGAAAACACAAGGAACAAAACGCAACGCAACACGGAGTTGTATCCAAACTCTCACTATGGGTCCGTTTGGATAGCACTTATTGTTGCTGAAAGTTGCTGAAAACTGATTGTTGCTGAAAACACTGTAGCAAAATAATTTTTAAATGTGTAAATAGTGTTGTGGGACCCATTTTTAATATTAAATATTGCGTGAACAGTACGTAAACAGTACATAAACAGTGCATGAACAGTGAATTTTGTCCCCTCAAAGTCAAAAATGCCGGCCAAAAAAAAAAAAAAAAAAAAGAGAAAACGTGAAGATCAAAACGTGCCGCAACAAACCCTCCTATCCAAACACTCACTATATGTATTTGCGTGTCTATGTGCTTATGTATGTGAACTGGAAGGAATAATTAATATGGAGAAATATGAATTATTGTATTTATACACACATTATTGATCTTTCAAACTTTGAAACTGCAATACTTAGGGAATTTAACTGTTTCTTATCCTTTTTAAACTTTTTTTTTTAACTTTTGAAAGTTGATGAACCGTGATTCCGATATATATCTTATCTTCACTCTTAATTTGAAAAACTTACAAATTTGATTAAAGATGAATTAGGCATACAAACCATGCAGTATGCACAGGGTATGCGCTGATAGCGTTAGCCAGCTTAACCTACAAAGGTTTTGACACGTATTACTTCAAAAAGACAATGAGGCACAACTTTGTTATGATGTGGAATCGAAAGTGCTCCAACTTCACGTTTTAAATTAGTAGTGGAGCCAGATTTTTTTATTATTATTTTTTTTTTTTTTTTTTTGATCTTTTCTAATATCTNGGGGCTGTGGTTAATCTCTCAATCTTATACATATTGAATTATTCTATATCTAAAACAATAGATATGAAAAAAAAAACCCACAAGATATTTATTATCAAAATAAAGTTCATTTTAAAAGAAATAACATTGAACTATGACATATTGCTTTGGTAAGATGTTTACAATGTATATGTTTTTTTTATTGGTAAGTTACACACGTATCTAGTGGATTTTAAATCTACAATCTTACTTTCTACATAAAACTTGCAAAGGGAAAACAGAAAAAGTACTAGTTGAGTTAGAGTCCATTGACTATATCATTATATTTTATATTTAAAATAATTTAAAGAATTCTTTTTATATTTAATATTCTTATTTTTTTACCTTTTCTTTTTATGTACAAAAGAAAATTTTATATATATACCATAAAACAAGTTTTATGGTATATATATAAAATTATATATTAGTACTTTTTTTTAAATAAACTAACTGTTAAACACACACACTTGATTATGACTTAATTTATTTATATATATTTATATATACACACACCAATATTTTAATCATTTAGAGGGACCAAAAGCTAGTTTTCTTAGATATTAGTAAATTACATCTTGGAGGAGGGCCTTGGCCCCCTGGTCTCTATGTGGGTCTGTCATTGGCTTAAATTTAGGAAAATAATGATTAATTTTTTATTAATTATATTAAAAATATTTAATAATTAATATGACAATAATTAAATATGATCGGTGTTATTTTAACAACAAATAAATAAATGTTATTTTGGCATTAATTTTTAACAAATATGGTAAAATATTGTAATTTATCACTACACATCATTCTTAAATTAATCACAAACACTTGATGTATTGGTTAAATTAAAACAGAATTGCGGCTGCAAGTAGTTCAAGTATCGTTGGACGACGAGTTCGATCGACCAAGACATTATGGCTCTGCCAGGAACGTGCGAGGGTTTGCTTATGGATAGGAGGCGCATTCCAACTTGCAACTTTTAAACTTCCAGGTGGTCCAAAACATGGAACTTCAGTATTATGCCTCTAGGCACCTTCTAGTTGTATGGATTTGTGGCAGACCATAATGTGAGACAATTTTTTTTTTTTTTTTGTTTCAATATCAATATTTTCTTCCTCTCCCATAAAAAAAAAAATTATATATATTCTTCCTCGAAAGACGTGATATCATGTAAATATTAAAAAATACTGTAAAAAAAAAAAACTAATGTATTAATAAATATAATTGATGTCATATCAACAACAAAATAAATTAATTTTTGAATGAAAGATACATTTTTTTTTATATCAATTTTATTATAAAATGCTTACAAATTAATGTGATAATTCTTCTCACAAAAAAAAAAAAAAAAGACATGATAACAAAGTGATGATGATGTCATGGCAACCACATAATAAGTAAATTTCTTAATTACTTTTTTTATGTGTTTTACAAAACATCAAAATGATTAGAAATTAATTATTATCTCATTTAAAAGTATTTATAAAACATAAGTTCATGGATTAGACAATAAAAAAAATCCTATTAATACAAAAATAGGTGTCCATAGTAAGAACAAATAAAATATATAATACAATTGTGGAATTTTCAAAATATTAATCCAATTAAAGGTTATTAAATAGTGTGATAATTAGTAACAATAAATATTATGCAAAGTGTAATTTAATGCTAACTACCTAAGAAAGGGATTTTTTTTTCCTTTCTCTAAATTGGTTTCGGGGAAATTTTAGTTACATGACATACTTAATAGTCATGTAACTTGATTAAATGATTTAATTAATCATTTGATTTAATACATACAGATGTCATTAATTATAAACCACCCCTGATGAGTGAGGAGATTCCTCCATCTCGGATTGAAAGAAAACTTTGTCCCTTAAGCAATTAAATCACTAATTCTCAAAATTCCAATCAAATCCTATGGAGAAGTTAAAATAGGAGAAAACTCATATCGGAGTTAAGAAACCAATGGGATTAAGAAACCAATAATTTAATTCGTTAGAATTTAATCATACATATACCCATCAAAATAAATAAATAATTTAATCATACTTTTGAACTAGGAAATGTTTAAAAGTAGGCTTATGTAGCAAGACTTGTTTTATTTATTATTTTAAATAATATTAATTAAATTGGAAATCTAAATGAATCCGTTAAATGACCAGTAGAGAAATACCATAGTCGAATTGAGTCAAAACTCGGCTATAAAGTAGAGAATAAAGTCCTTATAGAAGAACACCAAGTAATATCCAATGGTCCTCCATTATTATAGGAGTGAAAGACCACTAGGACCGAATAATTTCTCCATAAAGTAATTCAACAAAGCTTAGCAACATATTATTTGTTATCAAATAGATAATTAACCCTTTAAAAAAATTTGTTGGTCCGGTAGCTCTGCATTTCGTACCCTACCCAAATTACTTTATGTTGACATGAGGCAGTAGCACATCACCACTAAATTGTCATACTGTCTATAAAAAACAAATCAAATTTAATCCTTGTCCAATTTAACCCCCCCAAAAAAAAAAAAAAAAAAAAAAAATCTGGCTCCACTACTAATTTAAAACGTGAAGTTGGAGCACTTTCGATTCCACAGCATAACAAAGTTGTGCCTCATTGTCTTTTTGAAGTAATACGTGTCAAAACCTTTGTAGGTTAAGCTGGCTAACGCTATTAGCGCATACCCTGTGCATACTGCATGGTTTGTATGCCTAATTCATCTTTAATCAAATTTGTAAGTTTTTCAAATTAAGAGTGAAGATAAGATATATATCGGAATCACGGTTCATCAACTTTCGAAAGTTAAAAAAAAAAAGTTTAAAAAGGATAAGAAACAGTTAAATTCCCTAAGTATTGCAGTTTCAAAGTTTGAAAGATCAATAATGTGTGTATAAATACAATAATTCATATTTCTCCATATTAATTATTCCTTCCAGTTCACATACATAAGCACATAGAAACGCAAAGACACATAGTGAGAGTTTGGATACAGCTCCGTGATGCGTTGCGATTTGTTCCTTGTGTTTTCAGTTTTTTTTTTTTTTAGTTATTTACTTTAGAGGGACAAAAAGTATTGTGCATGAACAGTATATGCACTGTTCACACATTGTTCATGTACTGTTCATACATTAAAGAATATTAAAAATAGATCATACGACACTATTCATACCTTTAAAAATCATTTTGTTACAGTACTTTTAGTAATAATCAATTTTCAATAATAATAACTTATATTCAAATAGACTTACAGATAAAAGTCCTACAATGTCAATAGAGGACGCAACAAGGTAGGGCATGCCCCAGTGGGGTTGGAAGTAGTATGCCTTTGTTCATAGTGGTCCCAAAAAGGACTTGTGGTCTGTTCTTTGCCCCCACATTCCACATGACCTTGTTTCTCGCCCTCCCTTCCAACTCCCCCAATAAATACCTATCCATCCCTCCAATCCTCTCTCACCAAACCTTCATCTTTGTAGTCCCTTAAACCGTACTACTTTCCTTACAAGTTTTTCTTTTTTGGTTTGAAAAAAGTGCTTTGAAAAAGCAAAAATGGCTCTCAAAAAATCAAACAAAATACCTCAAACAGCAGCTTTGAAACAAATTCTCAAGAGATGCTCAAGCTTTGGGAAGAAGAATAATGGGGACGATGCAGAAGGGCTTCCTGATGATGTGCCAAAAGGCCATTTTGCTGTCTATGTTGGAGAGAATAGAAGCAGATACATAATTCCAATTTCATGGTTGACTCACCCTGAGTTCCAAAGTCTGCTTCAAAGAGCTGAGGACGAGTTTGGCTTTAATCATGACATGGGCCTTACCATTCCTTGTGAAGAAGTTGTGTTTAGGTCTCTAACGTCAATGATCAGATAAAATTGGAAGTATGACAAAGATGAATGGGCTTCATTTTGTTATGATATAAATAACTTCTACTCGAACTATCTAATATGATCAATGAAGAGATTTAAGGGGTACTATAGTGGTGGTTTTGACCATAACTTGTTGACAACTATTGTACTTAAGATATTTTATTGTTGATTTGTGTCCGGTTTTCCTCAGTGATGCGCTTTGTGTCCTTGAAAGAACTATTACAAATGTAGATGTTAATTATTCATGAGTAATTCTCGTTTCTTTCAACTCTCTCTTCTGTCTTGTTTGTACGCGTACGTATGTAACGTATGTGATGCTTTTTGGTTGATTGACGAAGTAGCTAGAGCTTGCATTGCTTCAATCATATTACCAAAAGTCATTCATCCTTTATGGATGGAAAGGTTCTAACTGATTGAAAAGACGCGGACAATGGACAAAACCTCCAGTTGTATTAGTGCTTAATTTCTATCTAGTATCACTTTCAACATCATTTTTGTATATGTACATTTGGTAGCGTACTACTTCTGGTGACTTGCTTGGTACAATGTTAGTGCTTACGTACATATTATATATGGACGACTAATTGTTTAGATAAATTTTTAACGTAGGTAATAAATAAAGTGATATTCGTAATAACTTTAGATAAAGATTTATAATAAAAAATTGATGATAAAAATATTACAAATTTTATGCTCTAATGTTTACAAATCAGTATGTTGCAAATTACAAAAAAGTTATTCTAATATTTATTTATTATCTTTTTTATGAGCTTATTTATTATGTTTTAAGAATTCATCAATTACATTTATTATCATATAGAGTATTAATTTATAAATGTTACATTGGTAAAATATCAAAATAATTTTAATTTTTTTTAATAAAAATCTGTCAACTCAATTATTTTCATCATTAAAAAACAAGCAAAACAAAATCTCAATCATGGTATCAGTTAAGAGTGTCAGGGTTGCAACTACATGGGTATTGGCTATATATTGACCCCCAATTCGAGGTAATACGGTTCTGAAGGATGTATTGGCTATATATTGATTGGATGAATTTCCAGTGTAATACAAGCAAGAACTTTATTCTTCTGTTATCAGCCAAGAACGATACACATGTGATGTGATCATGAACGAAGGTTAGGTTTTTTGGCTGCTAATTTTTACTAAGAGAAAATAGACAGTGGAGATAAGTTTATGAAAATACATTTTGTCTCGTTATTATAACCGTGGTGGATTAAAACATTCCCACTATTTCAATTTTTCACTTTCCCAATGTAAGGATTTCCATTTACGATTTTACAACTTTGGCAAATTTAACATGTAAGAACATTCACATCAATCTGCGTATAAGTGTGTATAATAAGAAAAAATGCTCAAATTTACACATTTTTATTCAAAAACAGCCCACATCAGTCCATTTAAAATCTTGCAAAATCTTCTAAAATTATCCACGAGCTACAGTACCCATGTAAATTTACACGGGCACTATAGCATGTGTATATCATTTTTTAATAGTTTTTTTCTCTCTCCTTGGTACTGTAGCATGACTTTGTCTGGAACTGTAACACTGTAGCATTGGGTTAAAAAAATGAATATTTTATTTGAATAAATGTGTATAATAGACAAACTGATGTAGGTGTTTTGTAAAAATAGATGTGTAAAATAGAAAAAGTAAGTTTTAAACTTGTAAAATGGAAAAAATTTTGCACGGACTGATGTGGATGCTCTAATTTAGTAAATTGTTTACTTTTTTTGACATATTAATTATTAAAAAATGAGACCACCAAATCCTACTCTTTCATAACAAGTGTGTGAATTACTTTATTCCAAATTAAAATCCAACATGGATTTAGTAGGTGAAGAAAGTCCTTTTAGTTTTGTAAGGTGATATTAATCATCAGCACTAGATTCAATATTTTAGGTCTCTTTCTTTACTGTTTATGGCATTCTTTGCTACAGGTCTCTTTCTTTACACTTTATGACATTCTTTGCTATAGCTATAGCCTATAGGTCTCTTTCTTTGTTAATCTCTCGCACAAAATTGTTTTGTTTGAAGGAAATATAGGTAGAGAACCACTTGCATTAGGATTTTGTTAATTTGTTAGGCTGAGTTGTAGCCTGTAGGGCATATTATGTTGAGTTCATGCACAAGGAACCTGCAACTTTTCTGTTCTCAATTCACTTAGCTCTCGAGGGCTCTCAATGCCACACAAATATATTGCAAACCAAACTTATGTCTTCGCAACTTACCAAATTTAATTAACATGAAGAAAAAAATATCAAAATTGTCTCCCTAAGAGAGAAAGCTAAATATTCAAGTTTGCCTTTTGTTTCCTTTGTTTGTCTGTGACATTAATAACTTGCTGAGTGCATTTCTTCATATCCATCTGTTCCCCTCTAAAAACACGAGGATTTCAGCTTTCGGGAAACTTCTGAAATGGGCCATGATGAGATGGGTACTATTCTTGCATGTGAGTCGTTGATTAATTGCGAAACAAAAACAGTGAACCTTTTGGCTTTTGTCCTTCGACCCATCAAATCGATGCGGTTTAGTTATTGTCCCAAAGGCTAAACCAAGCAATTACCACTTATCTTGTCAAATATCTCTCCAATGTTGCTGTTGTTTTCTGTTTCTTTTTTGGGTACGCGGACCCTCTATGTTGGGTAATAAGATCTTCTTTGCGATTTTGGTTTTTTAAATAACTAGTCAGGGCAACGTGCAGGGCTTGCTGTGGAAAAAAATAGTGACTAAGGCTGTGTTTGTTTTGCCTTCGAATGATTCTAGGAAATCATTTTACACAAGTCTTTGTGTTTGGTAGCTATAGAAAATTGGGTCAAACGGAATTCATTTTCCACGTTGATTGTAAAATACCCTGCCTCCCTTGTAATTCATTTTCAGGTTTTATTTTACCTTCAAATGATTTCCATCCTAGGAAAATAGAAGAGAGAGAGAGAGAGAAACAACAAGGAGATCGCACCAGAAATAGCGGTCTCATCACACCCAGCACCGGCCCCAACCTCAAATCGCACCAGTCTCATCCCACCTCAGCACCAACGAGATCGCGTCGCCTGAAGCAAAACCGAGACCGCATCCCAGCACCATCGAGATCGCACCCATAGTTGCCGTTGGAAGCTCATAGGCGCTGCAATTGTAGACCGTCACCACCCAAGACTGATCCACCCAAAACCGATCTCGTCCTCGACCCACCCAAGACCGAGCTCGTTCTCAACACACCGATCTTGTTCTCCCTCTTTCTTAACATCGTCGATATGGCTGCCACCGACTACCAGCCCATTCCACTCCACCCTCAAACCCACCCGATCTGGCCATCGCAATCCTCCATCCACTCTGATCTCTCTCTTTCCCGATCTATCTCTCTGTCCCTCACTCTGTCACTTTTTCTCCCTCCGATCTCACTCTTTCTTCCTCTCCCTCAATGTTTTTATTTTGATTTTTGGTTGTGTTAAGTGTATATTTTGAAATTTTTTGTAACAAAATTTGTTTGGATGCTGAGAAAATGGCTAAGAAAATGTGAAAATTTTGTAGGAAAATATCATTTTTAAAATGTTATCAAACACTGAAAATTTTTTTCCNTTAAGGGCATTGGTTTAGGAAATGTTTTTAGAAACTTTTTATGGGGGAAAAAAAAACAACTGGTTTTTTTGATGCCTTTTTTATATTTTTCATAAAAGTGATATTAAAACTTTCCTAAAATGGTCTATTAACAAATGTCCTAAGGGCACTCATTAACAAGACCCTTAGTATTATATTCAATTAGGAACACAAAATTCTTAGACGTGAAATATTGGTGTTTTAATTTACGATATGAAGTGAACACACAAACATATCCAGTCTCTTCCCTTAATCCAACACAGACTTTACAAATTACAGATATAATTAAAAATAAAAATCTAAATTAGGATCATATCCAATTTGGAAAACGAAATTCTTATACATTAAATATTGGCATACTGATTACAAGATGAAGTGCACTTGCAAATTTTCAACACAGCTTCTTCCCTTAGATTTTTTTTAATAGGTAAGTTCAGTTTCTTCCCTTAATCCAACATAAACTTTACAAATGACAGATATTTGTAGAAACTGTAGCTAGAACAACAACAAAAATAGGTTGTACCAGTGCACAAAGCTCCCAATTTTGCGGGGTCCAAGAGAGGTGATTGATAGCTAGACCAACAAAAGAATCTAAATATCCTATGCACAATATATTGCAAGGTTTAAACATCTTCTAATTTGTTGTCTAATAGACAAACACAAAAACAACTACTGGGAACACAAAATCATAGGACCAGTCAATTTACATGTTTGGGACCCAAAGACCATTTTTTTTTTTCAAAGTACTAGTTTTCTTCTAAAACTAAAACCCCATTAAAAATATAAAGTAAAACAGAGAAAAAATTACGGGGTAAAGCACAAGAAAACTAGGGCTAAGCACAATGAGGAATTAAAGCTACAATGTGGTACCTTTTTGTCGGTATCGTCAGCGGACTTTCCAAACTTGAGACGAGGTTGCTTTGGGGCAGAAGCACCATCATCGGACTGGTATTCACCTTGTTTTCTTGCTGAAATTGTGAGGTGTGACATTTTTAGGAGTTCGATTTTCTTTGAAACACAAAAAAGAAAAAGAGGTTTATTAATTTTGTATTAAGGGTCTTCGGTTTGAATCGGTGAATTTTGTATGCATTGGGGCTTCATGAATCATGCTTGAGAGTTGAAACAATGGCGTTAACGGGTTAGGTTAGGGTTTTAAACGGTTTAGTTTTCTACATTTCCTAGGAAGTTCAGAAACGAGCCGTTTATGAATAGAGCTTGTCAGCTGTAAAGCGTAAAGTGTAAACCAAATCTCCAAACTCCAAATTTAAACGTTTAAGTTTTTTTTTTTTTTTTTTTTTCATTTAATTTTATAACTGACTTTCTTCTCATTTTTTTATTTAACCACCTCTTTGCTAAACTAAATTAAACATTTGTTTCTTAAAAAAAAAAAAAAAAAAAAAACCTAAATTACGTATTTAAGCTTTGCTAAACTAAATTACATATTTAATTTGAGTAGTCCTAGACGATTAGACTCCTAGGACGCAACAAATTGTTACAATGTTAAATCATCACACTAATTTTTTAAGATAAAATTAACTTTTATCCATTTTTTTGGAGAGAGTAACAATAAGTGTTTTAAGAAAAATGTTATGTTCATTACTTGTAGATAAAAAAGTAATTTTAGCAGTTATATTTCAAATTAGACCAATTGTGAGGATAAAAGCTCAAGTTCGTATATTCGGCTTTGTGCCCTATTTGAAGATGAGAGTATGTCCGAGGAGGAATAAATTATTGGGAAAAAAACCCCAGAGTGGAGAATCACAAGGAAAGGATGGGGGGAATATAATCCGAGGAGTGTATCCTTTTCGGATATATAGAATATCGGTCAAGCAAATACTTGGGCAATTTGGGTGACCTTCTAGGAAATTCTAACAATAAAGATGAACTTCAAGCAAGTATAAAGTTGATAAGAATAGAGAAATATCTAAAGGAAAAACTGCTACTACTGCATTAAATGCACTGCAGCAACTTTTCTGGCTGCATTTATGTGGAGAAGACCTTTGAATAGTGCATTCTCAGCTGCCACCACTCATGGACAACCAAAGAAGATACCTGATGAGACGTATGCTCAAGTGAATGCTTAGATGAAGAACAAGTGTACAATTGAGATGGTCTGAAAGAAAACTATATAAATGTAAAAGGCCTCTCATAAGAGGGGGATCAGAAAAGAGAAAAACGGAAGAAGAAAGAAAATTTACTGTAGCTCTAACAATTGTATAAGCTTTTAAAAACAATAGTTCATCTCCTCGGATATCAGTTTATTTAAGTTTCAAGTGTGTTTTTGTTTTTGTTCATCTTTTAGATCTTTATTAATCGTTATTTAACTCACAAACAGCCCAGCTTTTTCACCCATTCTCTACAAATTCATTGTATTGGGCTCGTTGGGCTCACATCCCACATCTTTTGGGGTTAGGCTACAAATCTTGACCCTACATCAATAATAACTTACTGAAAATTTGTTGTGAAAATGTTGTGTCTATATCACTTGTCTTTAACAGAATATACAACCATACATTTTTTTTCCTTCAAATTCTATCCTATTTGATTTTACATTTTTTTGATAATATTTTAATAGACACAATAGTATTTCTCAAAAAAAAAAAAGAAAAAAAAAAGACACAATGGTATTTAAGTTTGGATTTTACTAATATGTGTCCTAAGGGCACACAATAGTAAATTATTTTAGAAAATTTTTTATGAAAAAAGAAAAGAAAAAGTAATCAAATTTTTTGACAAATTTTTTAATTCCGTATAAAATATTTCAAAAAATGGATGATTAATATTAATTGGAGACTTTAGGATTTCCCTCTTTCAATTGGACTCTTTTGTAGTTCAAAAATACCCTCATTAATGAAGGGCAACTTCATTTAAAAATAGTTATAAATGTCAAATAACAAATTATATATTTCTAAATTATAATAGATGCAAATTATTAACTTTTATCCAAAAAAAGAAGAGTCAATGAGCACGCGCGTGAGCGCATGCTTAGAGACTAGTGTGTGTGTGTATATATATATATATATATATAAGCAAGACTTAGGTATAGTATTTAAGTGCTGTTCCTTAGGTTTCCTTTTTAAGATTCTGCCATGTGAATTTTTTATCATGGAATAGAAGTATATTTCTTAGTAGTCACGTGACTAAATCTTAAAAGGGAAATTTAAGAAACAACACCTAAGGTACTGTACCTAAGTTTTGTCCTATATTATATATATATATATATATTAATATATTATTAATATATATATATATATATGACTTTTTTGTTATTATCCAACCTATGTTCTAGGATTTGAAATGTTTCAAATGAAACAGCCGTATCAGCATCAAACTCAAAATCTATTTGCCTCTAAACGACAAAATCTATTTGATACACAGGCATTTTTCTTGTGATCCTTTTCCACACGTTTAAGAATCTGCTTTTGTAGTTAAACGGGTAATTAAAGCATTATATTTATATCTCAACCTCACAATATTTAATTGCGTTAAATATGTTAATCTTGATATGTGTGACATGAGTCACATTTCTTTCATTATGACTTCCACATATCTTTCTTCTTTCTTTAAGCTATAGTTGAAAGGAGGATGAAGCATCTATTGATTCTAATCTCCTCTCAGTTCATCATTTGTTGGGGGGCTTTGGGGCTGATGGTTTGGACAGGGCATAGATGGACATTCTTCGCCATTGTAATTTGTAAAGGGTTTTGGTTTTACTAACGAATGTCGATAGAACCTATGTCAATAAATTATATTAAGAAATATTTTATAGAAAAATAAAAAAGCTATCCACTTTTTAGATAGTTTTTTCAATTTTTCATAAAAAGTTTATTAAAATGAATGATTAATGTATGCTCTTAAGGTATATATTAACTAGATCTATTTGTAAATAAGAGCTCAAACAATATATAGTCTGTTAAGGAGAAAATTTATCTTGAAAAAGATTTCATTATCAAGAATAAATATAAACTCTTTTTTTCATGGAAAATTTTCTTGTTGTACAATTATTTGCATTTTTCTTATCTACATTTTCTTCTTTTTTATTAAATTGTTTGAGAAAATATTTGACTTTGCATAACAATCGCATTATCCAATGTTGATGTTGAAAAGAGAGGAGGATTTGAGAAGAGTATCGAGAGCTGAGAAGTAATGTTTGATTGATCTATGCTAGATTGTTACTACATCTATTTTTCCTTCTTTAATATGTAGTTTACATGCATATTGATATGTCGTTGTTTGTTGTAGATAGGTTTGTTGTCTTTGTTTTAATATCATCTTCATCTTTGTTATTATTCTAGAGATTTGTTATGCAAATTGAGGCCTACAAATGTTTAGAAGTATTGTTAGATTAAAAAAAAATTATTGTGAAGAAGCAAGTACAACTTCAAAAATAAATTTACAATTTCTATCACTTCAAACTGTTTTTAATTTTCTCATTAAGAAAATCATTTTTATATGTTTTTTGTAAGACGGAGAAATTAAAGAAGACGAATTGAAATTCAAAGCCTCAAATAGAGTTTGCTACACAAGTTTTTTTTTTTTTTTTCCTGGGAAAGAAGAAGGTTATATGTTGGTTTAGTTTATGTTGTATGTTAGATTTATAGTTACTTGGCTTAGGGATGGCAATGGGGCAGGATGGGGCCGAAATATGGGATATTCGCTCTCACCCCGCATGGTTTTGTCTTACGTAATTCTTGTCTCGGGAAAAATTTTATTGCCCCATCCCCACCCCTTGGGGCCCCTCGAAGCCCCACCTCACTCCGTAAAATTCTACTTCTTATTAATTTGCCCATAACTATTACAATTTTTTTTTAAAAAAATAAAACCTATTTCATTAATAAAAATATACTTGAAATTGCAAATAAATTTATCCCATCAAATCAAAAAAAAATTTAGCAAAAATTGAATAATATTATCCAAGTGTTTAACAAGGTAATATCACAACAAAAACAAAGATCTCATAATACAAAAGCAATGATTCAATGTTATATAAATTTGTTTCTAATAAAGAAAAAAAAAAAACGTTAAAATTGGTACCTTATTTCCAATCTTGCTAGAGAACAAAAAGAAGCAGAGAGTCACGTTGGTTAGAATAAAATAAGATGATGATATGTTTGTTTAAATAGTAGAGTTTTAGGGTATGAAAAATTTACAATTTAACCCTTATCAAAGCGGGGTTGGGCAAGGATGGGGTGGGGTAGGGTGGGGTTGGTCTAAAAAGTCTAAACTCATCCTCGCCCTGCCGCGTGCTACAAGGCTCCCTGTCCCACCATCTTCGCAAGGAAGGGAAAACCAATGCGGGGTGAAGCGGAGATGGGTGGGTTAAGCGAAGTGTGGCAAAATTGACATCCTTAACTTAGTCGAGTGTGAGCATTAAATATTATTTTGAAAGACATGTTGTTACTCAAATTTTTCTATGCATACTTCTATTAATGGGCAGAGAAATTTTGAAAATTATTTACATCATATTAGATTCTAAAATTATATATAAAAAATTATATTTATAAGTTTATAACCAAAATCGTGCAATGCATGAACTATCGTTATTAATATTTAAAAAGTTAAAGTGTAGCATTTTATGGTTGATATGCTCTTGTTAAGTCACACCTGCATAGTATTTCATTTCATTTCATTTAGTCCACTTTAGTATATTCAATCTTATTTGGTCCATTTTGGTCCACATCAGTCCATTTGATCCTATTCGGTCTATTTTGGTCCACTTTAGTCTATTTGGTCCACTTAGATCCATTTCAGTCCAATTTTGTCCATTTTGGTCCATTCGGTCCCATTCAATCCTATTAGGTTCATTTCGGTCCATTTGATCTAATTTGGTCCATTTTTGGTTAATTTCATTTCATTAGATCCCATTCTGTCTATTCGGGCCATTTCAGTCCACTTTGGTCCTATTCGGTCCACTCAATCCAATTTGGTCAATTTTGGTGCACTTACTTAAGAATGGAAAAAGATAGGTTTGAGTTGAGAGTACCTATTCTAAATCCTAATTTATTAAAAACATATAAATCTCAAACTCTTTTTTATAATAGTTGTGGTGTTAGTCTCTCATAGGTTAATGTAAAATAATAAAATATTAGACCACCACAACTAAAAACAAAAGTATTATTAAAATGTTGTGAATTGTTGTCATGCCTCTAGTTAGACTTTCTCATTTAATTTTGGGTTTTTATTTTTTGGTGTGTGCACCCCAGACAAGCTTTATCTTGGTCACAAAATATTTGATTAATTTATTTCTTCCCTATATATAATACACTAGACTGAAATGAAAACACAATTTAAATTTATTTGCTTCTATTTAAACTTTTAATGTTTACACTAATTGCACTTTCCCTTAATTATGGTGTTATTGTAATATTTTATAAACTTTAAAATTGGGTAGTGTTCCCCTTAACTATTGGATATGACGGATTAAGATTATGTGCAATATTATTACGTGCAAATGGTGCAATTGTTTTCAATAACTGAGATTAATAGTTTAAGAAGCAACTTTAAATCTTCATCATTTAATAAGAAAAGTTTTAAAAGGTAAAACAGTGAAAAATTAAAAAGTAAAGAAGTTAATGCTTTTTGTGTAAGAACAAGGGGTAATGGCACCCCAAGGAATAGGTATTTTACGGTATCTTAAATCGGATATGACTATTTTGCCTACTGTTGCAAGGGTTTCAGTTAAATCTAACAGAAATGTCAATTTTTTTATTTAAAAAAAAAAAAATTAATTCCCCGTTGATTTTAACAAATTTCCTAACATACAATGAGCAAAATGCTTATTATCAATAGTTTAGGGAGAGACTACTCAGTTTTATGGTTTAGGAACATAACTATACCATAGTTAAGGAATTTAACATAACCAAACTTTTTATCAGATAATTGGAGGTGATGATTAAACTCAAGAGTCGTTAACCAAACTTACTACCATATAAGCTGAGGTGATTATGAAACTAAAGAGTTCTTAACCAAACTTATTACTATATAACTGGAGGAGGTTGAATCTGGTGATCAAAGTCAAGAGTCATCCCTTTTACAATATGTCAGTCACAGTTTCAAAATATGAGGCATTTTAATTTTCAGCCAAAGAGCTATTCATTGATCTCCTGAATTTTTGTACACAAAAATCACATTAGCAAGTCAATGGCATTAGTCCTCAATCCTTAGCAGTAACGTGTGTCATAACCCAAAACCAAAAAGATTCTCCTTACATTTAAGCAGAAATACTAAATTCTCCCTTTGAGATGCTAGGGTCAACGTGGACTTAAGCTGATCATTAATTTTTTATACCAATACTGGCCAAAATATCAAGATAAAACCCTGAAACTGTTATTTGTCAATGGCTTTGAAGGTGGCAGCTTGATCAAGAGTATCATAAACTGTGAAACAAAGAACTGATGAAATCTCAATGCAAACATTGAAAGTACAAACTGCAATCACAACCATTTACATCATTAATTTTAGCACATCTTGGCTACTTGATGAACACAATACCAAGTTTTCTTTCCAATTAAAATTACTTTCTGGGTTCAATTTAACAACAGTGTGCAGCACCAACTAATAAAAGAAAAGAGCACTGGATGCTAAGCTCACAGGGCTTTTCACAAAGTTAAATATGGAAGAAAGGATCCCAGAAAGAGCTCTGATCCAGTGCTGCTGATTTTCAGACTCCATGGTAGGTCTGCAGGAGGGTAAGAATCAAACCACCTTGCATGGCAAGCCAACAGGCAGTCGAACAAGAGCAGCCTACCAAATTAGATATTCGAAGCACTCAATGCCATTACCTTGCACTGTTCATTCATGGCCAAAAGCTGAGCCTCTTTCTTGTCAAGAAGAGCACTTAACCTCACATTCTCTTCCATAAGTTTCTGCACTTCAGTCTCTTTCTGCATCTTCTCACCCTCTAACTGTGTTGTCTTTGCAACTAGCCTGCTTCATGGCAACATCAGATAATAAAACCACCAAAATTTTAAAAATCTAGCAACAGGAAGGAATAGAAAAATTGATTTAGCTACACAGACAATGCATATCACCGGCATTATCAAGGGAAGCAAATTTTCCATGCCAGGCAAAGATATCAACAAGCTTGCTGAGCCTAAAGGTTGGGGATTTTAGATATGGTCCAACTGTATTGGGAAAGCAGACAAAAAGGAGAGGAAACCAATTTCTGCTTAACAAATAAACTTCATTTTTTCATATATTTTTACAATTTTATTTTCGTTACACAAACTATTTTGGGTTGGCAACTCAAAATGTGAGACTGGCTTCCAGTCAACTTTCTTCATTAATCATTTTGTTTGATCTTTTTCCCTTTCTTTCAACTTTTCCAAGATCTAAACAGAGTCTAACAACCTTTATAAAAATTATAATCTGATAGACAATTAAAAAAAGTCAATCAGAACATCTACCAACCTGTGTGCCTGACCCTATGTTTGGAAAGAGAGGAGAGACGAAGAAAAGAAGTGTATTAGTAAATAATTTATTCTAGCCATCTCTTCTCAAACGCAAAGTGAACAGTGATATTCAGTAAATTATTTGCTACTTGCTAATAGAGAAAAACAACAGAAATAAGATACAGCATAAGGAATGGTTTCATGTTTGAGGGATGAAATTCTCCTTCAAATCAAAGAGTTATGATTAAGCACTAATTTTTCAATGCATTATTGTGCTAGTATGATGTCTACCTGGCTATCAAAATGAAGTAGCCAAAAAACCTATAAAGCGAGTTTCTAAATTGTCATCATAAAGAACTGATCATATTAACAGTAACCAATCCAACACATTTTTTCATTTGATTACCTGCCAAATAGCTCCAGAAGTTCCAAAATCTGGACACTAAAGTAAATCTTTGAAACCAAAGAGATGCCTCTCCAACTAAGAAATAAGTTTAATTACCTTAACATTGTAGTGCACTAATATGAGACATATTACTTAAATGTACTAATCTCACAAATTATCTATTGGGCACTAATCATAAATCCAATGGTACCAATTTCACACATTTTTTCATTTGATTACCTACTAAATAGCTCCAGAAGTTCCAAAATCTGGACGCTAATGTAAATTTTTAAAACCAAAGAGATGCCTGTCCAACTAAGAAATAAGGTTAATAACCTTAACATTGTAGCACGCTAATATGTGACAAATTACACAAGACAGAAACACAGAAGATGCAAGCATCAACAAAACAGAAAGCTAATGAATTGCAGAAATGCATAAGAAAGTGTAATAAAACACTTAACACAGCCCACCAAATAATATCTAGCAAACTCTTGACAATCATGAAAAGGATGTGACCAAAGCATCTTATACATTGGAGATACCTAAAAAGTAAAAACATACCCCTTTTTTATGTTTTAAAAAGCATACTAACCGTTCAAACAGCTTCTCAATAGTTTGGAACTGCTTCTCTGATGAAAGAAGTGTTTCTCTCACAGTGATGAGACTGCTAACATATGATTTTAGAGACTCAAAGTCTCTTTTCACACGACAAAGCTCCTGTTCATTTTCTGCAGCTCGCTGCCTCTGTCTAGATGTTTCTTCAACCAAATCCTCAACTCTCTGCCGCATTTCATTCAGTATGCTATTTGTACCTAGAGCAAAACGTTCCATCTCCTCTAACTTCAAAGACATGTTCTCAATTTGGATTGACTTCCGTTTAATTTCTTCCTGGCCAAAAGTTACCTTCTCCTTCTCAATTACAGTTTCAGATTCTGCTAATATAACCCTTTTAACAAGAGCTTCCATTACATCTGTAACCATCTGCACAGACTTGAGTATTTCACCAGTGTACGTTGCATCTTGTTCATCCAGTGAAACATGTTTCCCACTAATTCCAATCAATGTTTCTTCATCTGGACCGTCAAATGAAGAAAGATCAATATTCCTAGTCCAGCTAGACAATGGTGTACCATTTTTGTCAATAAACCCTACCCCTTCTAATTGTTTGATGCCACATGATGTATGGGCTAAATGGGGAACAGCCATGAGTTGTGCCTTTGATTTCAAGTAAGTTAAAAGTGTTGCAGTAGTTTTAACTCTCCGCCAAAGAACCTCTAACTCCTTCTTTGCATCTTCCTCAGACCCCTGTATAGATATTTTTACCTCCATAATTTTTGTTTGCAAGACATCCACTTGGGACTGGCTCCTTTCCATATCATGCTTCCACTCTTCATGTGTTTGGCTTAGCTGAGACTTCAAATTTGACAAGTCAATATCATTCTCTGCAGCCATCCCCTGTCAAAATTATGCAGAAATGAACATGAGAATTCCAATTGACTGACTACATGGACATTCTTATAGGATCCTTGAAGATAAGAATAATAATGCATTACAAAGCTACGAAGCTCAGACACAGTAGTTAACAACACGCCAGCTAGGCAAACCAAGCAAGATGTAGCAGACAAAGGTCCTAATAGGTTGAACACCATGCATCAAAGTTTCCATCTTGCAAAAGAAGGTCTATCTTTGTTTCTTCCTGCCTTTTTTTTGGATGAATAATGGAAGGCATATCTTATCTGGTAAAAACAGTTGAAATGTAACTGTACACCTATTCTGGAAAATCTATGCTTATCCACACTGAAAGCATTCAGCCTCTTCAACTAAACAAACATAATTCTTACAATGAGCCCTTACAAATGCATTATCTATACATATTTACAATGCTCACAAGCTTCACAAGGACTGCATTGTCCACCCATAAAAAATACAAAAAAAAAAACCCGAAAAAGTATTATAACCAATATATAGTAACTGACTAAACATATTACATGCATAATAGATCAGAAGAAGTTTGTTCAAGACTGTAAATGACACTTATTCTCTTCTTCTACTTCTTTTCATCCCAAATTGTTAATTACGCACGCACCCAATAAGTCCTGCACTCACAAACTCACCATCCACTTTGGTTCTACAAGGGGAGGAAGTGTCATCTAAGCTAGAGCTAATTGGCAAAAATGACACTCATTTATGCATCACAGATACACACAATACCTCAAAATGTAGTATTGAGAGACAAGGAAAAAATCGTTGCAATCACAAACCTTCCCAGTTCTCACCAATCTAAACTGCACCTCCTTGTATTACACAAACCAACTTAGATTTTTAGCCAAAATCAACTGCTTCTATTCTCAAAGTAACTGTTGTTGCTTTATTATGACTAATTAGCTCATAATCATCATTGACAAGCAGGTCATAGCCAAAATTAAATTAAATATAATGCAATTATGCAACATATAAATCGTAAATCTAAAGCCATTCCCACTTCAAAGTTCTTTTCTTTTAATTTTTTTATTAAAAAAAAAAAAAAAAAAACCAAATCAAAATGATCAAAGCGGGGTTGGGCAAGGATGGGGTGGGGTAGGGTGGGGTTGGTCTAAAAAGTCTAAACTCATCCTCGCCCTGCCGCGTGCTACAAGGCTCCCTGTCCCACCATCTTCGCAAGGAAGGGAAAACCAATGCGGGGTGAAGCGGAGATGGGTGGGTTAAGCGAAGTGTGGCAAAATTGACATCCTTAACTTAGTCGAGTGTGAGCATTAAATATTATTTTGAAAGACATGTTGTTACTCAAATTTTTCTATGCATACTTCTATTAATGGGCAGAGAAATTTTGAAAATTATTTACATCATATTAGATTCTAAAATTATATATAAAAAATTATATTTATAAGTTTATAACCAAAATCGTGCAATGCATGAACTATCGTTATTAATATTTAAAAAGTTAAAGTGTAGCATTTTATGGTTGATATGCTCTTGTTAAGTCACACCTGCATAGTATTTCATTTCATTTCATTTAGTCCACTTTAGTATATTCAATCTTATTTGGTCCATTTTGGTCCACATCAGTCCATTTGATCCTATTCGGTCTATTTTGGTCCACTTTAGTCTATTTGGTCCACTTAGATCCATTTCAGTCCAATTTTGTCCATTTTGGTCCATTCGGTCCCATTCAATCCTATTAGGTTCATTTCGGTCCATTTGATCTAATTTGGTCCATTTTTGGTTAATTTCATTTCATTAGATCCCATTCTGTCTATTCGGGCCATTTCAGTCCACTTTGGTCCTATTCGGTCCACTCAATCCAATTTGGTCAATTTTGGTGCACTTACTTAAGAATGGAAAAAGATAGGTTTGAGTTGAGAGTACCTATTCTAAATCCTAATTTATTAAAAACATATAAATCTCAAACTCTTTTTTATAATAGTTGTGGTGTTAGTCTCTCATAGGTTAATGTAAAATAATAAAATATTAGACCACCACAACTAAAAACAAAAGTATTATTAAAATGTTGTGAATTGTTGTCATGCCTCTAGTTAGACTTTCTCATTTAATTTTGGGTTTTTATTTTTTGGTGTGTGCACCCCAGACAAGCTTTATCTTGGTCACAAAATATTTGATTAATTTATTTCTTCCCTATATATAATACACTAGACTGAAATGAAAACACAATTTAAATTTATTTGCTTCTATTTAAACTTTTAATGTTTACACTAATTGCACTTTCCCTTAATTATGGTGTTATTGTAATATTTTATAAACTTTAAAATTGGGTAGTGTTCCCCTTAACTATTGGATATGACGGATTAAGATTATGTGCAATATTATTACGTGCAAATGGTGCAATTGTTTTCAATAACTGAGATTAATAGTTTAAGAAGCAACTTTAAATCTTCATCATTTAATAAGAAAAGTTTTAAAAGGTAAAACAGTGAAAAATTAAAAAGTAAAGAAGTTAATGCTTTTTGTGTAAGAACAAGGGGTAATGGCACCCCAAGGAATAGGTATTTTACGGTATCTTAAATCGGATATGACTATTTTGCCTACTGTTGCAAGGGTTTCAGTTAAATCTAACAGAAATGTCAATTTTTTTATTTAAAAAAAAAAAAATTAATTCCCCGTTGATTTTAACAAATTTCCTAACATACAATGAGCAAAATGCTTATTATCAATAGTTTAGGGAGAGACTACTCAGTTTTATGGTTTAGGAACATAACTATACCATAGTTAAGGAATTTAACATAACCAAACTTTTTATCAGATAATTGGAGGTGATGATTAAACTCAAGAGTCGTTAACCAAACTTACTACCATATAAGCTGAGGTGATTATGAAACTAAAGAGTTCTTAACCAAACTTATTACTATATAACTGGAGGAGGTTGAATCTGGTGATCAAAGTCAAGAGTCATCCCTTATACAATATGTCAGTCACAGTTTCAAAATATGAGGCATTTTAATTTTCAGCCAAAGAGCTATTCATTGATCTCCTGAATTTTTGTACACAAAAATCACATTAGCAAGTCAATGGCATTAGTCCTCAATCCTTAGCAGTAACGTGGGTCATAACCCAAAACCAAAAAGATTCTCCTTACATTTAAGCAGAAATACTAAATTCTCCCTTTGAGATGCTAGGGTCAACGTGGACTTAAGCTGATCATTAATTTTTTATACCAATACTGGCCAAAATATCAAGATAAAACCCTGAAACTGTTATTTGTCAATGGCTTTGAAGGTGGCAGCTTGATCAAGAGTATCATAAACTGTGAAACAAAGAACTAGATGAAATCTCAATGCAAACATTGAAAGTACAACCTGCAATCACAACCATTTACATCATTAATTTTAGCACATCTTGGCTACTTGATGAACACAATACCAAGTTTTCTTTCCAATTAAAATTACTTTCTGGGTTCAATTTAACAACAGTGTGCAGCACCAACTAATAAAAGAAAAGAGCACTGGATGCTAAGCTCACAGGGCTTTTCACAAAGTTAAATATGGAAGAAAGGATCCCAGAAAGAGCTCTGATCCAGTGCTGCTGATTTTCAGACTCCATGGTAGGTCTGCAGGAGGGTAAGAATCAAACCACCTTGCATGGCAAGCCAACAGGCAGTCGAACAAGAGCAGCCTACCAAATTAGATATTCGAAGCACTCAATGCCATTACCTTGCACTGTTCATTCATGGCCAAAAGCTGAGCCTCTTTCTTGTCAAGAAGAGCACTTAACCTCACATTCTCTTCCATAAGTTTCTGCACTTCAGTCTCTTTCTGCATCTTCTCACCCTCTAACTGTGTTGTCTTTGCAACTAGCCTGCTTCATGGCAACATCAGATAATAAAACCACCAAAATTTTAAAAATCTAGCAACAGGAAGGAATAGAAAAATTGATTTAGCTACACAGACAATGCATATCACCGGCATTATCAAGGGAAGCAAATTTTCCATGCCAGGCAAAGATATCAACAAGCTTGCTGAGCCTAAAGGTTGGGGATTTTAGATATGGTCCAACTGTATTGGGAAAGCAGACAAAAAGGAGAGGAAACCAATTTCTGCTTAACAAATAAACTTCATTTTTTCATATATTTTTACAATTTTATTTTCGTTACACAAACTATTTTGGGTTGGCAACTCAAAATGTGAGACTGGCTTCCAGTCAACTTTCTTCATTAATCATTTTGTTTGATCTTTTTCCCTTTCTTTCAACTTTTCCAAGATCTAAACAGAGTCTAACAACCTTTATAAAAATTATAATCTGATAGACAATTAAAAAAAGTCAATCAGAACATCTACCAACCTGTGTGCCTGACCCTATGTTTGGAAAGAGAGGAGAGACGAAGAAAAGAAGTGTATTAGTAAATAATTTATTCTAGCCATCTCTTCTCAAACGCAAAGTGAACAGTGATATTCAGTAAATTATTTGCTACTTGCTAATAGAGAAAAACAACAGAAATAAGATACAGCATAAGGAATGGTTTCATGTTTGAGGGATGAAATTCTCCTTCAAATCAAAGAGTTATGATTAAGCACTAATTTTTCAATGCATTATTGTGCTAGTATGATGTCTACCTGGCTATCAAAATGAAGTAGCCAAAAAACCTATAAAGCGAGTTTCTAAATTGTCATCATAAAGAACTGATCATATTAACAGTAACCAATCCAACACATTTTTTCATTTGATTACCTGCCAAATAGCTCCAGAAGTTCCAAAATCTGGACACTAAAGTAAATCTTTGAAACCAAAGAGATGCCTCTCCAACTAAGAAATAAGTTTAATTACCTTAACATTGTAGTGCACTAATATGAGACATATTACTTAAATGTACTAATCTCACAAATTATCTATTGGGCACTAATCATAAATCCAATGGTACCAATTTCACACATTTTTTCATTTGATTACCTACTAAATAGCTCCAGAAGTTCCAAAATCTGGACGCTAATGTAAATTTTTAAAACCAAAGAGATGCCTGTCCAACTAAGAAATAAGGTTAATAACCTTAACATTGTAGCACGCTAATATGTGACAAATTACACAAGACAGAAACACAGAAGATGCAAGCATCAACAAAACAGAAAGCTAATGAATTGCAGAAATGCATAAGAAAGTGTAATAAAACACTTAACACAGCCCACCAAATAATATCTAGCAAACTCTTGACAATCATGAAAAGGATGTGACCAAAGCATCTTATACATTGGAGATACCTAAAAAGTAAAAACATACCCCTTTTTTATGTTTTAAAAAGCATACTAACCGTTCAAACAGCTTCTCAATAGTTTGGAACTGCTTCTCTGATGAAAGAAGTGTTTCTCTCACAGTGATGAGACTGCTAACATATGATTTTAGAGACTCAAAGTCTCTTTTCACACGACAAAGCTCCTGTTCATTTTCTGCAGCTCGCTGCCTCTGTCTAGATGTTTCTTCAACCAAATCCTCAACTCTCTGCCGCATTTCATTCAGTATGCTATTTGTACCTAGAGCAAAACGTTCCATCTCCTCTAACTTCAAAGACATGTTCTCAATTTGGATTGACTTCCGTTTAATTTCTTCCTGGCCAAAAGTTACCTTCTCCTTCTCAATTACAGTTTCAGATTCTGCTAATATAACCCTTTTAACAAGAGCTTCCATTACATCTGTAACCATCTGCACAGACTTGAGTATTTCACCAGTGTACGTTGCATCTTGTTCATCCAGTGAAACATGTTTCCCACTAATTCCAATCAATGTTTCTTCATCTGGACCGTCAAATGAAGAAAGATCAATATTCCTAGTCCAGCTAGACAATGGTGTACCATTTTTGTCAATAAACCCTACCCCTTCTAATTGTTTGATGCCACATGATGTATGGGCTAAATGGGGAACAGCCATGAGTTGTGCCTTTGATTTCAAGTAAGTTAAAAGTGTTGCAGTAGTTTTAACTCTCCGCCAAAGAACCTCTAACTCCTTCTTTGCATCTTCCTCAGACCCCTGTATAGATATTTTTACCTCCATAATTTTTGTTTGCAAGACATCCACTTGGGACTGGCTCCTTTCCATATCATGCTTCCACTCTTCATGTGTTTGGCTTAGCTGAGACTTCAAATTTGACAAGTCAATATCATTCTCTGCAGCCATCCCCTGTCAAAATTATGCAGAAATGAACATGAGAATTCCAATTGACTGACTACATGGACATTCTTATAGGATCCTTGAAGATAAGAATAATAATGCATTACAAAGCTACGAAGCTCAGACACAGTAGTTAACAACACGCCAGCTAGGCAAACCAAGCAAGATGTAGCAGACAAAGGTCCTAATAGGTTGAACACCATGCATCAAAGTTTCCATCTTGCAAAAGAAGGTCTATCTTTGTTTCTTCCTGCCTTTTTTTTGGATGAATAATGGAAGGCATATCTTATCTGGTAAAAACAGTTGAAATGTAACTGTACACCTATTCTGGAAAATCTATGCTTATCCACACTGAAAGCATTCAGCCTCTTCAACTAAACAAACATAATTCTTACAATGAGCCCTTACAAATGCATTATCTATACATATTTACAATGCTCACAAGCTTCACAAGGACTGCATTGTCCACCCATAAAAAGTACAAAAAAAAAAACCCGAAAAAGTATTATAACCAATATATAGTAACTGACTAAACATATTACATGCATAATAGATCAGAAGAAGTTTGTTCAAGACTGTAAATGACACTTATTCTCTTCTTCTACTTCTTTTCATCCCAAATTGTTAATTACGCACGCACCCAATAAGTCCTGCACTCACAAACTCACCATCCACTTTGGTTCTACAAGGGGAGGAAGTGTCATCTAAGCTAGAGCTAATTGGCAAAAATGACACTCATTTATGCATCACAGATACACACAATACCTCAAAATGTAGTATTGAGAGACAAGGAAAAAATCGTTGCAATCACAAACCTTCCCAGTTCTCACCCATCTAAACTGCACCTCCTTGTATTACACAAACCAACTTAGATTTTTAGCCAAAATCAACTGCTTCTATTCTCAAAGTAACTGTTGTTGCTTTATTATCACTAATTAGCTCATAATCATCATTGACAAGCAGGTCATAGCCAAAATTAAATTAAATATAATGCAATTATGCAACATATAAATCGTAAATCTAAAGCCATTCCCACTTCAAAGTTCTTTTCTTTTAATTTTTTTATTAAAAAAAAAAAAAAAAAAACCAAATCAAAATGTGAATTTTCATTTTACCAAGTGAAGAAACAAACAAAACCCCAAACTCAAAAGTGATCACATCGGCAAAAAAGAAGGATACCCATAACTATAAGCCCCAAAATTCAAATTAATCCATCAACAAACTTAATCTTCAAAAAAAGAAGAAGCATAATTAGGATCTTAATCAAGACACTAACCTTGAAAGCAAACGGACAAAACCCAAAACTGAAAAAACAAAAGGAAATAAAAAAGAGGATAATAAAAGACAAACCGAACCTTGGGATGGATGACGATGAAGATGAAGATGAAGATGAAGAGGAAGATGGAAATGACGATGAAAGGTTGTGATGTTGGTGTTGGGTATTCTTGGTTGGTGTATAGTACGCGTCGATCTTATAAAAAGAACAAAAAGGAAAAATAAAAACAACAAAAGAATATTATGAGGAAGGTAGGGGGGGCAGGTGCTTCTTTCTTTGTCTATACTATTTCTCTTCCTTTTTCCTTTCCTTTTTCTTCTTCTTTTAACTATTATTATTATTTTTTTTTTCCAATCTGTATGAAAGAAATTATTGAAAATTTAAACAGGGTAGATGACTTTTATGAGATCAATTTTTAAGTATTGAAATCTTCTTCTCGTAATTATAATAATTAAAAAAAAAAAAAAGGTTAACCAGAAACTATCCAAAAAAGACAAAAATTCTGTGGCTATTATGAATTATATTTTGAGTTATAATTAATTTAATAACTATTTGTAACTCTAAAAAAGGGAAATTGACAGATTATTGTCGATGGGGAAAGATAAGGAAAAAAAAAAATCAGGTAAGATATTAGGATGAGATGAAAATGGGTCCAAAGTGGAATCTAGTTGAGCCAAAAATCTTGGAACTTAATTAGTTGGCACATTGTGGTGTTTCCAAAGAAAGACATTCAAGATTCAAAGTCTCTCTTTCTCAAAAAAAAAAAAAAAGAAAAAAAAAGAAAAAGAAAAAGAAAAAGATTCAAAGTCTCAATTTCAAGGGGTTGGCTTTGTGGTTTTTAAAGTTTCATGATATTCATAAGATTCTAAGTGTCCATTTGGGAACAGCTTATTTAGTTGAAATTGAAATTTTTTTGTTGAAAGTACTATAGATAAAGTTAAAAGGTAGCTAAAATAACACAGTGAAACTCATAAATAATACCAAAAAATGCAATAGGATCCATGAATAGTAGCAAGAATAAGCTGAATGGTAAAAAAAGCTGGTTTTTAAAGCCAATGTCAAACGCACACTAAGTTCGAAAGCTTTTGCCCGCATTTTGGGGACACCCCATGGAATTCCTTCTTGTAATAACTTGGTGTGTATGAGATGGGATGATTGCATACACCTAAGGAATTAGTCATATACTTGAAGAGGTCTAGACACTCTTGTTTTAAAAAAAAAAAAAAAAAAATTCAAACTCTCATTCTCCCAATTATTGAATTGTAAAAAAATAAATAAAAAAAAGAATCTAGTTGTTCCAAAAATTTGTTGCCATATATATAAAATTCATTTTTCAATAACCGGATTTGATGTAACATTTTCACAGCAAATCTTAAGTGTTGGGTTGTTACTTAACAACTTACTGCTTAGAATTTGTTGTAAATGTGTTATTACTATATTTGATAAGGAATATTAATTTGACTTAAGTGTGAATAATTAGAATATAGACACTCTTGTTTTAAAAAAAAAAAAAAAAATTCAAACTCTCATTCTCCCAATTATTGAATTGTAAAAAAATAAATAAAAAAAAGAATCTAGTTGTTCCAAAAATTTGTTGCCATATATATAAAATTCATTTTTCAATAACCGGATTTGATGTAACATTTTCACAGCAAATCTTAAGTGTTGGGTTGTTACTTAACAACTTACTGCTTAGAATTTGTTGTAAATGTGTTATTACTATATTTGATAAGGAATATTAATTTGACTTAAGTGTGAATAATTAGAATTATCTATTGTTTTTATCTTTTCCTTTGTTTTTCTCTTTGTCTCTCTTTCTCTAATTGCTCTCAAAAATAAGAAAAGAAGAAGAAGAAGAAGAAGTAGAAGAAGAAGAAGAAGGGAGCAAAGAGCTCATGCACACTATGATAAGGCTAGTTATTATTATTATTATTATTATTAATAAAAAATGATGTCTCAACTTTGTTAGACTAGTCCACTCCCTGCTCTTGAGATAGCCTAGAAACTCATTAGCCGGCAACATGATAGATAGAACCTAAAACCTCTGAATTTAGGACTTGTCCCATAAGTTCGTTTAATCTACCACTCAGGCTGTCCCCCAAGAGGCAACAATAATTAATTTTGTTAGGTTTTAAATCTTTATGCTCAATCAAGAATCCAAATTTGATTATAATTAAACTCTTATTTTGTGTGAATTGTACTTTTAATTGTCCTATAATTTGATGCCTGGGTGTTTTTATATTTTAAATGCATTCTAATTTCATTCCAATTATTATCTAATTTTATGTCAATTACATTACATACAAATTCATGCATCTAAATTTAAAAAATATAAAAAGATTCAATTTCAATTTATTATGTTTCTACGTAATACTATAAATGTACAATCATAACTCGTAAAAGTATAATTCTACTATTCCCAATTGTAGGCTTCTAAAATCCTTTTTTTTTCCAATCAAACTATATTCACATGACTGCTTGTAGGGTGCATTAATGACTCGAATTTTCACTCGTATATACTTGAATGAAAGTTTGTACGAAATTTGTATATTTGTGTAAATGAACTTTATAAGATCATTGCTTGTAGATTTATTTAATAAATTTATTTTTACTTGTGTATAATTGTGTGAATAATTTGTGTCAAACCTTTAGACCTGTGCCTATAAAATTTATATCATTTTACTCATAGATTTGTATGAATAACTTTAGATTTATACTCGTATATACTTTTGTGATAACATTTGTATCAAAAATTTATAAAATCTTGTAGATTTGTGTTAATGAACTATATATTGTGAGATTGATGATGCATATAAATAAAGCATCAGATAATTATTATTAGTGAATGCATCTTCAAACTCAACATGCACCTTTGCTTTTGGAGGGTGCCCCCAATATGAAGACGTCTTAAGGAGTGGTGTTATCACATCCACGTCTCTACAAGGAATTTTGGAGCTAATTACTAATCTCACTGCATGGGATCAAGAAGATTTGTTATATGAGCAGCACTAAAAGCAGTATACAAAGTAAAAACCACATAGAATCTTTTCATTTTGTTATCACATATTCACATGTTTGAATTTCTATTTTGTTCTACATAAGTACATTAATTGTGATCTTGAAAGGTGATAGTTTTTGACAGAAACGGTATGATCCCTGTGAAATCTGCTTAATGTAGTACATATTTTTGTTCATCCTGCATACATACATGGGTTTACTTTAGATTGTAGCATTATGATGAGTTGAATTATCTTAATCCAAAGAAGACCAATGATTGAACTTGAACTGTCGGAAGACTGAAGCAACTCTCTTAGTAGCCATTCTAGAAGAATGATAATAATTAATTAAATGAATAGTCTATGCTCTATGTTAGACTTGCCAATTTGTTCTAGCCTCCAGATATCTCAGGGAAGCATTGCTCGGATGATCTGTAGTCTGCCATCTCGTGCCCCTTGCCTCACTATGCAGGTATTTTGAATGATGTACACATTCCTTTCCTCTCAATTGTTATGATAGTTTCCTCTACGCCAAATATTGTTAAAAGCCAATCTCACTCAATTATCAAAAAGATTCCAAATTTGTTTAAGCAAGACAAGCATCGGCTTCCTGTCTTGTACAATTTGTCTACAAACAGGAACCTTACTCATAATGCCTGATCTTCTTATTTTCGTTCACATAATCATACAACTCTTTTCAGCTTATATATACACTAAGAAAAAGCTTGACAAAGACGACTTTGCAGTTCATAGAAAAAAAAACTAATGTAGAATCAAACACCACTAGCAGACATTAATTAATAAGCACATGGAAGGTCCTGTACAATGTGGCTCACTCTGGAAAGAATTATATTTCTTTCATAGGATACAACATGGAATCATCTAACATGCTCTTTTATGCAAAAGACTGTACCATTGAAGAACTGGTTATCAAGCCGGAGAGGAGGCCAACAATGAGAGCACTGTTGGATGTTGTTGGTTCACCTTGCATTGAGTTTCTTCAGGAATCGTTATAGGTCTCATTGAGAAAGGGCCCGCCCACTAGTGCTCCAACAGCTACATTTGGATTAGGATGGGAAGAGTTAAGCCACTTAAACCCATCTCTGCAGCCAGTTTTAGCATCAACAGGAATTGAAGATCCCCTGTGGTGTGCATATTGAGGGTAGCTACTCCCATATCCAATGAGATAACTCATCTTCATTGGATTATTGCCCAACACATAATCTGCCTGAAAGTATTTGAAATGGGTTTAGGAGTTATAAAGAGAAGTGAAGAACTATGTATGTTGTATATATCTTGCTAGGTGAGGAGCAATGCTGAGAAGTGCATTAAATATGAATGTTGAATATGTTTAGGGATAAACTAGACCACAGATAATGCAGGCAGGATTTTTCAGGAATTCACCGTAGAAACACATTGAATAATGAGTCCAGACTGATTAATGGTGCAAAATCATTGCACCTTATTCCAACAAATTGAATACCAGAGAAATGGCAAATTTGTGAAGATCCTCGGGCTTGTAAGATTTACCAATGTAATATAGAGTTTCAGTCTGGGTTGTAAGCATGTAATCACCATAAAGAACAGCTAGAAATGCAGATGCCACAGGATGCTGCAATGAGTTCCACTCTGACACCCATATCAGACCACCTATTTTATAAGCACCGGTTCCAAACCAAAAATTAAGACCGAGTTCATGATGCAAGTGGAATTAATATTGCTGTATGTCAAACAAGAAGGGTGCATGATTCATTAATAGAATTGTGATCATGACATCAGTGCTATTTAAGATGAACCTAGCTTGCAAGAATTGGAAACAAAGCTTTCAAGAAAAGAAAGGTAGTTCAAAAACTAAGAAGCCTTGCAATGAGATCCACACTGACTGTCCAATGTTAATGCTAATTTTTCAGGCGTTTGATTAATAGCTCTGCATACATAACAAATAAATAAAGAATATAAAAAGAAAATAGTAGAACCTTCACTAGTGAATATGCCAGATTCTTTAACCAGATTAGCTGGTACCCACCACCAAATTTTCCTTTGAAATGTTTCTTAAAAAGGATTATTTAGGAGATTATTGGTTCAACTTTTCCATTTTCCTCTTCTTTTGGGGCCAAAAAAAAAGGCAGACCAAGTTGTTCGACCTTTTTTGTTTAGTATTATTTTTCTTCAATACCTCACACATAAAGACAAGCACACCATAAAAGCAAAATAATGACTTTACGGTATATCCATGGTCTTAGGAAACACACACACGCGCATATGTATGAGAAAAGAAAATTACTCTCTGTTCTGCTTGAAGTGGCTGTTGGTGAATCTGGTAGTAGAGCACACACGATGGCCTCAGCAGATTCCCTATAGAGCTGGAGATCAAGATTCTCAGAAGTTGACTCATCTTTTGCACCAAAGAAATTTATCCTCGAGAGGAGAACCTGCTCAGAAATTGCAAAATTATCAGCATAGGTTCACATTATGCAACTATTTAAGGTCAGCTAGCAGCCTAGCACTTGATGCATCATTTTTTAAATTCCAAAACACTCAGGACCATTTTGCATGTACAACTTTGAGCTGCCTTATCTCTTCTCAACACACCTCCAATATACAAAATTAGACAGTAGATTGAATCCGTATTATGATATGAATAGTATCATACAGGGGATAGTATGGTCTCAAAGAGTGCTCTAATAAGTAATATAAGATATAAACAACATATTAAGAAGGTACACTCTTCAAGCTCATATGAAGTAATGGACCAAAAAAGAAGCTAAAAACAAGCTATAGTAATTTTGATATTAGCCTATGCATTACCTGATCTAACATCAACATCTATCTAAAAGATAAAGTACTTCATTAAAAACAAGAATTGAAACAATAAAAGCACTGTATCATAAAATATGCCTGAATTCCAGCATGCTTGTCATCCCAACTAAACCAAGTTGGACTGCCCCAGCTAGCAAATTCTTTCCCATTTTGTTCAGTTACATATCTGAGGTAAAATTGTTTACCAGTTGCATGATAGAGCCAGGTAGCTGCCCACAAGAGTTCATCTCCATATCCGGTGGAGTTGTAATATTTCTGCACTTGGAGGATGCTGACACTGTATGAACCTTGGTAAGTATCAGCCAAAATAAACAGCTGCTGGGCATGCATAAAGAGCATACTAGAATAGGTGAAATCGATTTTCTTGAAAACCATTGATGCTGATGCCATAGCGGCTGCAGTTTCTGCTGCAACTTCTGCTCCTGGGAATAACATGTTAACCTTCACAAGAGGCCTTTTCTCAGTCATGGCTTCAGGCCTTTCCCAACAGTTGTGGTCCACTTCAGGATCACCCACCTTCAACCACCAAAAACAAAAAGTACACAACAATTTAGACAATAATTCTTTCTTATACAGAATTTTACTAGGCAAATAGTTGGTATACTCCACAATTTTTTCGGAACTTCAAATGTGGGTTCTAAGAATGAACAGCATACGCTAACAACAATAAAGCCTTTTAGTCCCAAAGTTAAGAGTCAACTATGGATCCTCAAAACACAAATCCAATTGACTACATATCATGCTATACTAAAAGCATACAAAAACATAAGGTGTAATGGTGAATGGATTGGTGTTTGTGAAACATATACATTTTTTTTATTAAAAAAAAAAAATCAGAATATTGATTAAATGATTAAATTTACTATTTTTCTCAGAGCTTAAGCTTTTAGGAGTTTCAGTAATTTATCACAAAATACAAGACCTGTGGACCTGTGGTTGACAATCTTGTAAGTTTGTTGAAACATTATATCCCAATGCCATGTGCACATATCAAAATAGTTTATGCACTTATCTCTGTGATTCTGTAGCCTATGAAATTAGTATATTAAATGAAAAAACATTTTATCAAGTATCAACTTATCATAAGATCAAAAGGAAGTAGTGGTTAAAAACAAGTGACAAACCTGAACATAGAGCACATTTGCAGAAGGATGAGCATTGATAAGATAATCAGTTATCCACTTAAGCGAGTCCTGAGCATGTTCCAATTGCTTCACCGCATTCATATGATCTCCATATTCAAGAATCGCCCATGACAACACCGTTGCCGTAAAAGCCATTGGAAATCCAAACTTAATGAGATCACCTGCATCATACATTCCTCTTGATAAATCCAGATTTTCCTCATTCCCCCCATCTCTTAACCCCGAGTCCCCTCTCCACGCAATCCTATTATTCACCAACTTAGCAGCTGCAACAACAAAATTCAAACAAACTAATTAATTCATTAATTAATGACATTCAACTTAAGGTTTAAAGAATAAGATCAATAGGGTGTGTGACCAAATTGCAGTTTATTGAAGTGATCGACTGTGACCAGTAGAAAATCACTTTCAAATGGACTAACGATTTTTTCTATACCACACCCAGTCGACCATATCAGAGTTGTCGCAAAAGTTGTGTCCCTAGGCTTTCTAGACTGAATTGTGTACATTTTTGAACATCAAAGAATTGCAAAGCGATTTCAAGGGCGTCCGCATATTTTTCCACAATGGCGCCGGGAATTGAAGTAGGCTTAGCTGAGTTATGAAAATTTTTCAATATAGTGAGTGTAGCCGCTGCTACAACCAGAGCTCCAATCACAAACACAATTAAATACCAACACCAGCCCTTGGACTTTGTTTGTTCAGCCACATCAGCTCCCATTCTCAACTTTTCACAAGTGAACTGTAATTCAGTTCAAAGAAAACAGTTTCTAATGCTAATTTACTTTTTCCTTGTTAAGATTTTTAAGGTTAGGGACTGTTGTATTGTGTGTACTATTTTATTAAGTGGATGAGAGTTTGGAATATCGTTGGAGCCAAATTTTCAGGTAATATTCCCTCTTTTAAGTGGATTGACAAAGATGCCCTTGCTTGCTTGAGCGAACTGTGGGCCCTGGATGACGTGGAAGGTGGAGATGTAGCCGGAGATATAACGTCAAGGTAGCCGGCAACGTTGTTTTGTGATTCTGTGAAAACAATAGTTCGGCTTGTCGTTTTTGTTAGAAACGGCTAAAATGGAAGATCACTTTTGTTGCTTTCAGTGCTTGCACGTGCACGAGGTTGAGATTGGCTCTGGAACTCTAAACTCTAAAGTCTAGAGTAAACAACATATTTCCTATAATTTTGATCAACCAAAACGCTGGATTTTTTATTTTACAAAATTTTACTTAGGAAATATGTATGTATGAACTATTAAGGGTAAGGATATTTTATAGTTGATGTTTTACTTTGATGTTATCAAGAATTCAATTGCATGTTTTAACTTTACTTTGATTATTTCTTTCAAAATATATTCAGAGTTTTTCACTGATTTAAATGCTCAGAAAAAAGGAAACGACTAAAAAAGCTTAATAATAAAGTAGCTAGTACAAGTCTGGTAACAAAATATCGGTAGTTGAGTTGACACAGTGGGAAGAGAGCAGTGATAATTTTTGTGATATTTCTTATTGGAAATGAGATGACTTCAGAATGTAAAATCATGAGAATTTTAGAGTTACTGTTTTTTTTAACTTCTGTGGTTATAATGTGCCTGATCAACCTTACTGATCGCAGCCATCTTCAAATTCATAGAAGGCTAGGCCAATTGGTATGAAATCCTTCTCAGCAATTTTTTTAGGCGATTAATAGCAGAAATATTATTTAATCAAATTCTAAAGTTTACATCAGATAGGATAGCATCTTGGATACAATCCGCAGTGTCCTCTAAACATGTGAGTCCATTTGGATACAACTTATTAGTACTGAAAACTGATTATTACTGAAAACACTGTAGTAAAATAATTTTTAAATGTATGAATAATACCGTAAAACCTATTTTTAATATTTTTTAATGCGTAAACCGTGCATGCACTGTTTATGAACAGTAATTTTTGTCTTTCAAAGTCAACAAATGCGAAAAAAAAAAAAAAAAAAAGAGAAAGAGAAAACGCAACGCAACTTTCAGCTTAATCCAAACCAATACACTGTCTTCTTTCAAACTACAAGCCAACAAAGCCAATCTAAAAGCAGCAACAAACATTAACAGCATGAGGAAGTGCACTATATCTACAACTTCGTAAGAAGATATTACTAAATGAATTTCCTCCATTAAATTAAATGACCAGCACCAGAGTAATCCTGGAAAAAGTGCTGTACAACTTGAACAAATGCAAAATCTACCTCTTGTCAGCAACCTTAACATGAAAGTCAGGGGAACCATTACAATCTTGAACCCAGTCATTTGTGTAACATAATAGTCTTAGTAGGTATTTTTGTTTATTTTTATGTTGTGCACTAGATTCACAATCTGTGAGAATATCCCTTGCAACCATAAATTCTCAGGTGAGTGGTGAAGCTTTGGAAGTATCCTGAGATGTAGACCAACTCCATATACTGTACAACTGCATTGCTTCACACTTCACACTGTTGCAAATACCTATAAACCTATTTTCCAAAAAGAATATAAGGTAAGATGGTAATTGGTTTGCAAACAAATACCAAATAAGTTTAGCATTAATACTTTTTTTTAAGGTAACAAAAGTTTCCTTTTTCACGAGAACATCAATCAAATGACAAACAGCACCACACTGGAGTCATTCAATTTACATAAGATGTCCACCACATATGTCCCACAAAAATAGTATTGAAATTCATGTTATTTCTACAGAGATCATTTTCTGGGTCTCATTGTCCAAAAGTAAACAGGGTGACGTGATTACATCTAATTGACTTCCTTGCCTATTAGCTCTTGCAAATTAAACACTAGGAAGCATGGCCTTCAACCAGTTCAACCTCTTCTCACTTTTTAATGATATGAATGTTTTTCTCCAGGTTGAGTTCTGAAACAAATCCAGAGCAGCATTATAAGTACGGCGATCAACACCTTGCATCCCATTTATTATAGCAATACAATGACTTGCAGAGTATGGGTCATCAGATTGAGGTGCTGCAGTTCCATTTGATTTCGAGACAGAATTAATCTCCTTTGAATTCTCAGTTCCTTTGTCATGTTTCTTGTTGGGACCTGAACCCACAGGCTGTGCTGACTGGCGCTTATTGCGTCCATTTGAAATGTTGGCATTGACATTCCCCCTTGGGTGTGCAAGATTGTTACTGCCAGACCTGCTGTATCCGCCAATTGCAATGGCAAACTCTCCAGTGGCCTTTGGCTTTGTAAATATTGTGCATAGCTCTTCATAAATTGGACACCCCCATTTCCTGTACGGCTCAATCTCAGGATGCACCTATGAGTTTCACAAGTTGAAATTTTGTAATGTAACTAGAATTAAACATAAAAAGAATGCGTGAGAGACAGATAGCTCTAGCTCTTAAGAGAAGAAAATATGTACCTCAATATATTCTTTCCACACTAGATCATCAACATCCACCATCTTCCGACGATAATCCCAACCAAAGCCTCCATGGTTATACAAAGGTTTTACAATGCGATATCGCTTTCTTAAAACAGCTAGATGTTTTTTCAGTTCCGTCTTATCATAATTTAGACTTGTCTCCTGATTAAATTCTTTGCACACATGGTCCCATGCCTCCTCATTAAAGCCAGTGGCACACACGTCCAGATGGTATTTCATTTCCTCCATCAGCAATTCAACGAATACTTTCTCCAAGCGTGGTGGCCAGTTTGGCCTGGACCAAACATCCTCTGATTGCTCTTGATTTGTCTGATTATCAATCTAGAATATGCAGGATTTTGCCACGTTTAGGTATAAAGAGGCAATAACTTTCTACTTAAATTCCATCTTTGATATTCAAAGCCAGCATTGTAATTAAACAGGCTAACAAAAGGATGATACAATCATACAAATACAATTAGTTAATGCTTGCACTTGCAGCTCCAACACTTAGTCTATCAACAAATTGTATTACAATATGAAGTTAAAGTAGGATGTAATACAGTAAAATAGCAACATTTCTTTTTAACTTTTACTTAAATTATAAGTTGTCAATTCCGTTCCAATGACCATTCCAGTTTGTTCAATGAAATGAAATATTTCGATACTAGTTTATTCCAGCATACCATCCAAATTACCACTATATATATATATATATATAAAAGTCTTCATCACATAGGGTTCCTACCATATCAAATTATCAATTCAAAATCAAATAATATGACATCAACGATTTAAAAATCTTTGCTTACATAATAACCTAAATTTAATGGAATGATCCGAAATGGGCAATGGAACAGAATTGGCCAGAATTTAGACTGAGGTGGGATAGGGGCGATTTGTAGTAATTTTGTACCGGTTAGATAGCTGGAACGAAATTTTCCCAACCAGAACAAAACAGACCGGAACGGTACAGAATAGACAACATTTGATATTCGTTGATGTCATATATGTAGGACTATACATCTATTGCAAAACCAACAATCACATGCATTGCCTAGTAAAATTCAAACTACATAAATGCCTATCGCAGATTATATTGCTTGAAACCATAATTTCCAGGTTTAAGTGTGATGGTCAAAGCAGTGCAACAAGATAACTTTATTAGTGTGGTCAAAGGTTTAACTAGATTGCTTACTTAATAGGCCAAAATATCCAAACAACAAGGTCATCTTATAAGCATAGTATAAATCAAACACATAGTATACCAGAATCAAAAGGCAGATTAGAGAATCATAATGATCACCACGTAAATCACATAAACAAGATTTGGCAAAAAATAAAAAAGTGAATGAAATTATATATATAAAACGAGCATGTTTTTAAGTTATAAATAGGACATGGTTGTGGGAGCCATAAGTGACAAACTCACCCTTTCAGAATCGGAGCCACGCTTGCCTCTCTTTCTTGGCATCTTTGGAAATTCGAAGAGCAAACCCCTGACAAAGAAACACAGGGTTTGTTGTTAAACATAGGCCAAAGACTAGTTTTGTAACTTTATATTTTGAGAGCTAAATAATTACTAATTAGAGCCATTTATGATTTATAGTAGCGGGAAGCGAATGCGCGGGATTGCAAAATCTTTTTTTTTTTTTAATAATTATTAAAGTTAATAGATATTGACTTATTAAATATTTTTAGAAATTTTTTATGGGAAAAGCAAAATATAACTAATTTTTTACATTTTTCATAAAAATTGTTCAAAACATTTTTAAAATGCTCCATTAACAAATATTTTAAGACACCCGTTAAATAAACTTTTTTTAAAAAATAATTGGAGGGAGATTTGGATTTTTTGACATGTACTAACTTTCTACCCATATAGCTTATTCTAAGATTTGGATTTTAGACTTATAAATGAACGTAAATAAGCTATCTTATTTTATATTTGTTTGTTTAAAAAATAAGTAAAGTTCAAACTGTTTAGAAAATAAGTCAAGTTCAAATCTTAAGTTTAGGCTTGATTATTAAATGAGTCAAGCTGAAATATAATAGTGCATTTATAAACAAGCTCGTGAATATGAGAACTTGATTTAACTATATATAATATTATATATAATTATATGTATACTTGTCTAAAAATATATTTATATAGATTTGAAATTGGATTATACAAGTTTGTAATAGGTTTATATAATATTAAATTATTATATTTGTATCTTATTGATGATATAATTAGTCTATTCATGGTAAAAATTAATAGAATTGTGAAAAAGTAAAACATTTTAGTTATGGTTTTATAGTATATAGAAAAAGAATAAGTTAATCAAGTAGTTCATAAATAAGCTCGAGCTTGCTCGATAAGAAAATAAACTAAGTTTGAATATAAAATTTTGATTGGTGATGAGATCAAATTCAGCTTATATTTGAAAAAAAAAATTAAATGAACAAATTTGAACTTTTAATACTTGACTCGTTATATTTACAACCCTAAATAAAATCATGTTATTATTTATATAAAAAAAATATTTATGAATAATGACATGATTTTATTCATACAAAAATTACATAGTAAAAAAATGAAGAAGTAAATTTAAGCTATGTTTGCTTGAGATAATAGAAAAAGTGCAAAAGATGGAAAATCGTGTGAAGATGCAAACCAAACCGTACTTGGGAGTCGGAAGGACACATTGCATGATGTATGCTTATTTTTTTTTTTTTAAGAAGATGATGAATGTTTTATTTTAAGAAGATGATGTATGTTGGTTTTACTATGGTTATTTATTATTATTATTATTATTATTTAATTAATTAAGGTGATTCAGCCAACCATGAAAAGTCAAAAGTGTACTAACTTTCTACCCATATAGCTTATTCTAAGATTTTCTCTAATAATAATAATGTGATTTACTGCACATCCTTGGATTTTGGAGCCAAAAAGGCTTAAATTGTTGGATTTTCCCACTTTGTTCCCGCTACCACTTCAACTGTTCGCTCCATTCCCCACCCCCCACCGAGTAAAATATATATGAGACAGAAGTCACAGAAGGCTGTGAAAAAAAAAAAAAAAAATTACGCAGAGCACAGAGAGAAATATGGTCACCAAAAATGAGAGAGACATGGCCGGTGGCAAGAGCATTGTCAAGCCCATTTGCTCGATTTGCTTCGAAGATCTCAAGCCCCTTGTTCAAGATCTCCAAGCCATCTCCGTCTGCGGTCATGTCTTCCACGAGCCATGGTCATTCTCTCTCTCTCTCTCATTGAATATAATATTTATGTATGTATCATATTATATCTATAAATGCATGAGTTGAATGTTGAAAAATGAAAAGTCAGAATATGGAATTGATTGCTCGACTTCCTTGCCTATTAGCTCTTGCAAATTAAACACTAGGAAGCATGGCCTTCAACCAGTTCAACCTCTTCTCACTTTTTATGATATGAATGTTTTTCTCCAGGTTGAGTTCTGAAACAAATCCAGAGCAGCATTATAAGTACGGCGATCAACACCTTGCATCCCATTTATTATAGCAATACAATGACTTGCAGAGTATGGGTCATCAGATTGAGGTGCTGCAGTTCCATTTGATTTCGAGACAGAATTAATCTCCTTTGAATTCTCAGTTCCTTGTCATGTTTCTTGTTGGGACCTGAACCCACAGCTGTGCTGACTGGCGCTTATTGCGTCCATTTGAAATGTTGGCATTGACATTCCCCCTTGGGTGCAAGATTGTTTCTCCAGACCTGCTGTATCCCCAATTCAATGGCTCTTCCAGTGCCTTGGCTTTGAAATATTTTGCATAGCTCTTCATAAATGGACACCCCCATTTCCTGTAGGCCAATCTCAGGATGCACCTATAAGTTTCACAAGTTGAAATTTTGAATACAGTTAAACATTAATAAAAGAATGCGTGGGGTAGCTTAGCTTTAAGAGAAGAAAATATGTACCTAAATATTCTTTCCACACAAGATCATCAACATCCACATCTTCCAACGATAATCCAACCAAATGCCATGGTTATACAAAGGTTTTACAATGCAATATCGTTTTCTTAAAACAGCTAGGGTTTTTTCATTCCTCTTATCTAATTTAGACTGTCTCCTGATTAAATTCTTTGCAACATGGTCCCATGCCTCTTCATTAAAGCACTGCACACACGTCGGATGGTATTCATTTCTCTCAATCAGCAATTCACGAATACTTTCTCCAAGCGTGTGGTGGCCAGTTTGGCTGGACCAAAATCCTCTGATTGCTCTTGATTTGTCTGATTATCAATCTAGAATATGAAGATTTTGCCACTTTAGGTATAAAGAAAGACTAACTTTCTACTTAAATTCCATCTTTGATATTCAAAGCCAGCATTGTAATTAAACGGCACAAAAGGATGATACAATCATCAAATCACTTAATTCTTGCACTTGCACTCCAACACTGTGCTATACAAATTGTATTACATTATGAAGTAAAATTTGAATGCAAGATACCATTTTGGTTAACAGAGTAAAGATGGACACTTTTGAACATTTCTTTTACCTGTAAGCCTACCATAAGGCACCATCACTTGAAATGTTCATATTCACTGATGTCATGTATGATATATGCAGAACCATAATACATCTGACACAGAACCCGTCACAAAACCAATAATGAAATGTACTGCCAAATACTAATATCAGAGTCAAACAAGGGAACCACTTTTTTTGCAATAATCCAAGCAACAAAATCAACAAAGTGATCAATAAAAAAAATGACAAAAAGCAATTGAATTTACCACTGTTTTGAGGTCCTTCCCCTGGAACTTGAAAAGAGAGCTAAGCCCATCAACCTTGTCCTCCAATCTCTGAATTTGGCAGCGCAAGTCTTTGGGATCTTCCTCATTCTTGGCGAGAACAGAATTGTTGGAGCCCTCGACTGACTGAAAGTAGAGGCGACTGACATTTTTTGCTGAACATTTTTGCATGCACACAGGGCAACTATATCTCCTCCTTCGCAAGCAGTGCTTGAACCACTGTTGTAAACTACGGATTCAAGCACGCACACACCAGAGTAAATAAAAAAAAGTTGTAATCACGTCACTTGTAGGTTCTGTTTACTTTTGGCCAAATTACCTAGAAAATGATCCATGTATAATTCACTAGGAAATGGCATGAAATTACCATATCCGTGGGACATCAGTGAACATATTTTGTTGTGAAAGAAATGACTCGAGTCCCCATATGGTTCTGTTTGGTGTTTTGTTGATGAAAAAGGCAATTGCTGTTATTAGTTACTACCAGCAATAGAAGTACAGTATGATATTAATGCTAAAACTTAATTTGTTGTTTGTGTGCAAACGAATTATAATCTTACCTTACAATTCAGTAGGGTTGATAGCTTTTTAGGTATTTGCAAAACTGTGTAATGAAGTAGTGGACTCGTGCAATATACATGTGAGAAGTCCAGGCATCCTCAGGCTCTGAAACTATTTGGAAGTTGTCAAGCATTTTTGTCATCCAATTAGAATAAGATTTGGACAGGTTGTTTCTATATAATCAAAATAAGAGCACAACTATGTTGTCTTTCTTTCTCAGTTTTCTGAATGAAATCAGGTCCAAATCAAAAATAATAATAATAATAATAATAAGAGCACAACTATGCCTGCAGCAATACAAAAGACAGGCAGCACTTTTTATTGAAGTACTGATGTGTTAGTGGTATGGTTAGTAATGCCCATGTTAGATAATAATTAAAAGGGTAATGATAAGTGTGAGTGATTTTTATTTTTATTTTTAATTTTTAGAAACAAACACTTTGAGAGAGGAAATAAGATTCTAACACAGGTGAGTGGTTAATATAACACAATTAACCCCAAACCAAACCCATAGCTAGACAAACTTTTGGGTCAATTGGTGTATTTATTTGTTATATTAACCTCTCAATTAAAGTTTTCCTAAGGTGTTTCTCGACGTGTTTTCTTGTACAATTAATTTTTACTTGTCCATTGTGAGAGTACTTTTTTTTTTTAGCACTATGGCCCGAGGATCCTGGGCCGTGTGAGGGGTACTTGGTGGACTGGGATCAATTCCCCGCAGCTAACAGGCTGATTTAGGAATAGATTTGTGCACAGAAACAAGCTTCCTACAATTACAAACAAACTAAAAAAGAGTATTTGTATTGAACAACATTTAGCAGTAAAGGAAATGCATAATAAGTGAAATAAAATGCGAAGAACATGTTAGGGATCCTCCGACTGATGAGGTATGTTTTATTAGTTTTTTTCTCTTAAAAAAAAAAAAAACTGTGATTTACAAAGCTCACTACAACATGGTGCAAGGTTCAAGTGAGTTCAAAAATTACAGACTTTGATAGCCATTCAAGCTTCAAAGACTTGCAAAGTTTGAATCCGTTGAATCCGAGCGTGTAATGTAGTGGCTGTTTCGGGGATCCCGGGAAACAAGTTCCTCTGTTTTCCCTTTTGTTTTACAGAGTATTTCTTATATCTTTCGGGACTTTTAGAGAAATAACTCTCAGTGTCTTAATGAATGATCTATGCCTCTCCCCTTCAAAAAAATTTGAATTCTTTCTCTTCCTTTCCCCCTTTTTATAGCACAGTGGCGGGCTCCCGGGGGTACTACCAATTTTCCTTTTTGCCCTTTGAAGTTGGTTCAGCGCCTGGTTGTCCCAGGGACATGTCGTTTCCTTTTTTCTTATAGCTCTTCTCTTTTTGCTGCGACAGGATGAAAGTTTCCCAGCAAGTTTCCCATTTCCGGATTTCCCCTTGGTTGACCTGAGGTGTTTGGCTTTTCTTGCTCCAGCTTTCCCAGCTTTCCCAGTTGTACTTTCTTTGTCTTTTTTTTTTCAAATGGTTGGGACCAAATCTCCTGCATTTTATCTTTTTTTGTCTTTCTTCGAATGAGAGTCTCCCAGCGTGCCTTTTGTCCCTTTTTTTTTTATCAAGTCTGCTTCAATTTCTCCTCATGCGTCCGGTGATCCTCTGGCTCTGGTATTGCTTCTGGGCGTCCCGACCCAAGTCTTCCTTCTGGGCTTGGTTGCTGTTTGCTTTATCTGTTTTCTTGGGCCCTTTTCTTCGTGGACCTCTGAATCAAGTCTTCTGGGCTCCCTTCTTTTTTCTTTCTTTTCCCCTTTCTTTTATTGTGAGAGCCCATCCTTTCTCTCTTTTTTTTTTTTTTGTGAAATGGGCCCAAGATCTTTTTTCATCTCTTTTCTTTTTTGGGCCTATTTGTGGCTATATTAATTATATATTTTTTTTTTGCACCTCAACATCCATTTACTCCAAAAAAAAAAAAAGATTTACTTGTCCATTAAAATAGGAGTTAGGAAAGTAGGAGTTACACATGCATTATTACAAATTTACACAAGCTAAACTCAAGTTCACACACACATATTTAGAGTCTTGTACGTACACACAACCCACACAATTATGATTAAGTTCATATTGTTTGATAATTGAGCCTAAACTTTTAGGTTTGAACTTATTAAATAAAAAGGAATATATTCCTTTTTACCCAAACACAAACTGTATAAACAACTCAATGACATATGAAAAGCCTAGCCTAAGGTGGAACTCGACATTAGTAAACTCAAGTCCTATAGAAAGTTGTTCCGTGTGAATTTTTTTTTTTTTTTTTTTTTTTTTTTTTTTTTTTTTTTACAATTGAAAGATCCTTTTAGAGAAAAGTGAGAGTCAGGAATCAGGATAGATGGTAAATGTCGGACACACAAAAAATTGACAATTGTCTCATTATAAAAGGGTTCAGGCAGGACTATTACACATGATACATGCAGGTCTGATCTACATGTGTTCCTGTACAAAAATTTAGTTAAAACGTAATGTTTTGATACATTTAGTATGTTGTTTTGAACAATGCCTTGATATATTACAAGTTGAGAGAGAGCATCTCCAAGCCTAATATATGCCGTCAAATACATCAATAATGGGTAGTTAAACAATGTAAAAATACATTAGTCTAATCTCTTTATTATCCCAATATTCTGACCAGATTTGTAACTTTCATAAGTTAAAAAGATTAAAGGAAAATTACACCAACCTCCCTTAAGGTGTAAGAAAATGAGAGCAACCCGCCGACCCCTAATTTAGTTTTGCACAAACATCTCCCAAACCCCCTCCTTTTGAAGGCAGGGGAATCCATTTCTTTCTTGTATTAAATATTATGATTGATTTGTAGTTCAATGGCACTCTTCCTAATCTTTACCTAATTAAGCATTCATAATTTTTGGGTAAATAAGGGAATTAGATATCTATATCTCAAGGGTTAGATAGAAGCTTCATCTATGAGCCAAATGCAAATAGGAACGTGATCTCTTAATCAAACTCAAAATAAAATTTTCTTGTATTGTAATGTAATGTTTATCACAAATCAGGGGAATTTCATTTCTGCAAAACTCAGGGTCATTGTCATTTCTAACCTCAAAGGAAGTGAGCAAAATTTTTCAAAGATTAAATTATTTACTAGAATAATCAATTCTAACTAATTTTCCTCACATTTATTTACTAAACAAGAACTATTAAATAGTATATATTCTAACAAACTTAACCTATGAAAATTTGCCTGAGCTTGCCCACACTTAATTAAGAAATAACATACTAATCCCCCTCCAAAAGTTGAAAATTTATCCAACTCTTAACAAATTGCATACACACAACAACAGCAAAACACCCCACTATAGAGAAGAGAAGTTAAATTCATACCTTCTTTGACAATTGGGCCTTCTCTTCAAGGACGTCGTTTTCATCAATCACAAAATGATTTCAACAATAGTTATTACTTATTAGTCACCTAGGTAATCTTGAATATCCAGACTTGTCACACCAATTCTTTTAAATAACAAATACGCCCCTGGTATAGACAACACAAATTGAATAGTTAGACTTTTTAGAGTGAAATGTAAGATCCATGGGTATATTATTTAGTGCATTAGTTCTATTATATAAGGAGTTATACAATACTATTTTGAGAAAATACTAGTACCAAGCTTGAAACAAACAAGTAGTATTAGTGGATGAGGAATTACAGATGTCACCTTCTAATATAAGGCAAACCGAAAATATAGTACCAACTAGCCCAAACAACAATATTGTGGTGAAATTCTTGAAAATTTTACTTTTTCTTGGCCTGAAAACAGGAAACAAATGAAGAACCCATGTAGTATCAGTATGGTGCAACATTCAGTACATAATTCAGTCAGAGGACATTACATTTTCATAGAAATAGCATATAAGAAGCATCAAAATTAAGCGGTAATGAATCTCACAAATATCAAGACTGATAAATCTAAATTCAATACGATTCAATTATTTGTTCATAATTCACATCATCATGTAACACCTTCTTGCTGCATTACTTTGGCTAGCTTGGAATCAACATTGAAATTGGTATTGGAGGGTTTACATTCAACTCTACATTGGATAGCGTTTGATCTCTACTAAATTTATACACAGAGAGACTAAGAAGAGAGGAGAGACAACGGTGCCTTCAAGAGAGAGAGAGAGAGAGAGAAATATAATAGTTCATTTGGAACTCAAGTCTCAGCCATGGAGAAAAACATCAATTGATTATTTTTAAAGTTTTCAGTGGAACTCAAGTTTCGGAGACTTGTGTTTAGTAGAATAGTTTGAGATGAGATTTTTGTAGTTTTTTGAAAATACATGTGGATGAAAAAGTGTGTTAAAATATGTGTAATGTTGTTTAAAATGTAAAAATGTGAGTTTGAGATTGGAAAACAATCAGGCCCTTGAGTTCCAAAGGATGCTACTTAACTAATATGTTTCATTTTCGACCACATTAATATGTTTGCAAAATCCACAATTGTAAAAAAAAAAAAAAAAAAAAAAAAAAANATTGCTGCTCTGGCTCCCGGACCATGGGCTGGTGTATATACTGCATCCAAAGCCGCTGTTCATGCATTGACCGATACATTGAGGTTTGATACAACCTGCATACATCTTAATGCTGGGTTATATCTGCATAAAAACAACGATTGTCACATAGATAATTTTAGTAGTGCAAATTATTTATGCTATTAGACATAAATATAGCTGTGCAAAGCCGTTGACAATAATTATCTTACCAAAGAAGAATTTCTGTTTAATAAAAGAAAATCTTGAATTGTCATGAAGAAACACAAGAAGGCCTTCTTTAGGATAAAACCGTGTATGACTTTTCCAAGTTAAACTGTACGAATACATTTAAGAATAAACACAATTTAGGGTAACTTTATTTAAACCTAAGAATGGGAACAGCATAGTTTTTAATTCATAAGATAGTCATCTCCTAGCCACAGCTTTTATGACTTCCACTTTCTTTAAGCCAGGCCAAGGTTAATTGAAATCTGCCTTTGTAGTAGGAATATTGGTGGATCCTTTGTTATTTGATGATCGCTTACGCTTAAATTCTCAATTAATATTCCATATACTCTCCATGTAACATGCAGATTAGAACTAAGACATTTTGGGATCGATGTTATCAATGTTGCCCCAGGAGCTATTAGGTCAAACATAGGAAATGCTGTCATAGCTAACTACACCAAATGCCTGAGTGGAAGTTGTACAAACCTTTTGAAGCCGCCATCGGGCCAGGGCCCATTTTTCACAAGGAACTAAGTCAACCCCTTCGGAGGAGTTCGCGAAGAAGACTGTGGCTGCAGTGCTGAAGAAGAATCCTCCAGCCTGGTTCTCCTCTACTTCCAACATTGACAATTTTTCCCTTTCTCCTGGATGCCATGTGAGGTACAACAGCTTGAACCAACCGCATGGGACCTATTTTAGAGTATGACATTATAAATGAATATTATTATTCACTGTTTTAATTTTTTTCATTGTTTTAGGAATGTAATCAAAGAAAACAAAGAACCATGAGATATTACAGGAAGAAAATAGAAGAACATATCAAATCTGCTGTGAGGGTCAGACTAAAAAACAGATAATTTAGACATGGACAGATTCAAATACAAAGAAGAATCTTGTAGCAATGCCATAGACATATAGTTGTTACAAGGCCAATTTATCAGAGGCAGCACCATGTGTTACCATGTATGATGTAAAGAAAACTCAAGCTTCATATCCAAAGCCAAACATATGAGAAATAATTAGAAACATTGCATAATGCAAATGATGTAATTTGTATTTCACAACACTTCAATGTGTTTACTATGTCAATAATGCAGTGAGGTTCAGAAGTTTTTGAGGATGTGGTCAATCTATTCACAGGATGTAACCTGACCATTTTCTGTTCAATTTCTTTGTAATGAAGATTGAGCAACAGAAACCCTGCAATAATAGATCCTATCTTTCAGAGAGGCAATGCTTTTTCAGTATAGTATTAGTTTTGAAGTTTACACAAGTCCTATTGCATGGCTTGGAATTTGAGGGCAAAGTTCAACCTTAGTGAAGATCTGTGTTTCCAAATGGCAAATATTGGGAGGAATTTTGAAATGCAATTTTAAATGGAAAGGCCAGCAAGAGATCTCTCCTTAAAAAACAAGAAGGTAGAAAATTTGATCCTTCAGTTCTTTCAACTAAATGTAAATATACATGTATGCGCATGACAAACTATATAATTTTTAAAGTGCAAAAAACTTTAAGTTTAATACTATCATAGATGAAATAGCTATTGATTTAAGGAGATAATTAACCCAATAGTGAATTTATCAAAAAAACAAAAACATTCAATAAAAAGTTATTACCTTGTGTGTTTATACATATATACACATACAAAGGAGTGCATCGATGCTGATTAATGATACATTTATCGTCTTAACTGTAATGCTGTCATGCTGTTACCAATTGAACCATCACAAAGAATAGCGTTGAGTGAGGCCTGCAAATTCTTCATTGGGTGAACTAAAGAATTGATACTAGCAAAGTATCAGTGTGCTGACGCAGCATAAACATAAGTGATGTGGCCTCTGCAAAACTCATTCTATAGCAGATACCAAGTAGATGTGATGCAGGAGCATCTACATAGCTAAATGCCTTTGTGAGTAGTTGTTGGCTGTGTAGTAATTTGGTATGTTGCAGCAACAACCGAGTGCAGTAACAGCAGGCATAATCTAGTGCAGCAGCAGGTAATAAACCAGCTAGTAATTTCAGCAACTGGGCTAGGCTTGGTGCAGTGGCTTAGTTCAAGGTGAAGCCTCATGTCAGGGTAGTTGAAAGCTTTAGAAGTAGGCTAAGTGGTTTCGAAAGCAACTTGTTGTAACAGAAGTAGTTAGGCTTCCAGTTAGTTAAGCTGCAGCCAATCACATTGTTTCTAGCTGTCTGTTAATGCAGCAGCCAATGAGATTAGTTTGTAACTAACTAGTTAGTGCCTTAGTTAGTTAGCTCTGTAGGAACTAATCAGTAATAAGCAACGTTCGAGCCAATCAAACTACTTATTGCAATACAAGTAATCTGCTGCATGACTTGTTACACAGATTTTGATTTAATGACATTTACTTAGCCTTGAGTGCTATTTTCAAAGTGTTCTCTCTATGCAATGGTATTATCCACCTATAAGCTTTCCTCATTCTCATTTAATTTCTAAGCATAAAAAGCAACCCCAACCAGCCTGCATCAAGATGGGCATCTATTTTAGGGTCTACTATTGTTGTTTAGCACCATTTTGATATTCAGCACTAACATTTCCTATAAAAAGTATTACAAAAGAACCTGTTTCTAGATATTGCTTCATTACGTTTCAAAAAAAATCACAATTTTCTCCCGAAAGGACATAAAATTCGTTTCTTTTCAAATTTGTTCCTTCTAGATAGTGCTATCAAATTTCAAATAGCAAGTACCCCAATATTTTGAGATTTCCAAGTTTGTCAAAGTTACAAAGATAAATTCTGAATTTCATACTTTTCTCCTTCTATTATAGCAGCAAGAACTTTAACAGCTATCAATCACTACCGAGTGGTAACAAAAAAAAAACACGTGTGTGAAACATTGAAAAAAAGTATTGCAGCAAGGAAAAACAAGCTGACCTCAGGCAGGGCAATCTGTAATAAGTGAAGAAATGCCCATTCAAATTAACCTTTAAAACAGTAGCATATAGCAATGATAAATTACCTAATGTCCAAAAAGCTTAAACTTATAGGCAGTAGTGAATTTAATCACTTAACCATTATTCTAACACTCTCACTCACATGTAGACCCAGACTCCCGATATTAATAAGTGGTTAAATGGGAGGTAGTGTAGAATGCAGGGTTCAAACTCACAAGTCACAACCACTGTTTTAATATTATTCTCAATTGTCCCAAAGTTGAAGCTCAGTGAATTTTGAGAAATAACCATCACAATTACAACATGGCAGTAACAAAAAACAAAAACACAGATTAAGCACATCTTAAAAAAAAAAAAAAAAAAATTAAAAATACAAAATAAAAGGTTAGCAGAAGAATATTTAGTAAAGCATATGTTATGTGCACAATTTTTTATTAGTTGCTTTGAAGGCACCATTACCAAGCTTCCAAACTTTGATAAAAAATACTAATTCAAGAGAGTGCATTACTACAAGTTAGTCTAGCTATACAAAATAGACTTGGTACTAAATAAAATTTAAATACTAAATTCTTATAATCTATCAATAAAAATAATCACAATACATCCTAAAACCGCAAAGGGCCTTGTAATTCAACTAGAACCTCCTCTTAATGTTTCCAACAAAGCGGCTACATTCGAATCCCCCCACCCCATTGTACCTATCAAATTTATAATAATAAAAAATTATCCTAAACAAAACTAATCTAACTAATCATAATCCATACTAATTCATTTAAATAAATAAATAAATAAATAAATTTTTATCATAATTGATCCAACAATAATTAACGAAAATTAGGCTGATAAGTCAGTTCAGTATGTTACCATAGAGATTGGTATCAAAAGTTCGTTGGAGAGCAGAGAGAGGAATCTCAGCAAGAGGGCCTACACATTGGACCCCAGCATTGTTCACCAACACATCTATGTGACCGTACTTCTCCACGACAGTGGACACCACGCGTTGCACGCTGTCGTGGGACAGGACATCCAGTTCTTGCAGGAAGAACCTAGGATCCTGCTCTAAGTCTCCCATCGAAACCTTGGACCTGCTCGTTGCCACGACTTGGCAGTTTTTGGCGGCGAACGCGCGTGCCAGCGCGTAGCCTATACCTCCAGCAGAACACCCCGTGATTAGCACCACTTCTTTGCTGTCCGGTTCCATTTCTTCACAGTTCTGACAGAGTTTTAGATTCGATAGATAATTCTAATTAGTAGTACTATTATTAGTTACACTATTACTAGTACTACCATTCCAGCTCTTCGTCGATACCAATGATAGAGAGACTAGTGTGAGAGAGAGAGAGAGAGAGAGAGTTGTACACCTGTATGTGTAAATCTTTATTAGTCCAAAATGAAAGGAAAAAAACAAAATTTGTAACAGTGTTTTCATTTAAGATTTCACTTAGCCCTAGTCTGCATCTGGGAAAGCGTGGTGGATATATTATTATTAATTTATTTATTATTCTACCCATAATTTATGGCCATAAGTTTTCTCTTTTATCGTGTCACACCCCCAGTGGTTCATCCTGGCTGGAATGACTGATAATGATTTTCTTTTTCTTTTAAGAAGGAAATCTGATAATGATTTTAATGTTTCCAATTCCATCAAAAAAACCGCACCAGATATGCTCGTTAGAGCTTTGATAGGGTCGGGTCAATCGGTATTTTTCCGCATGAAATTTTTTATTTTTTAAAAAAATTATGTATTTATCTAGGTCATATAATAATAATAAATTATTTAGTATGAAATGACTTTTCTTTTTCTATCAAAAAATAATAATAATAAATGTATAACTTTAAATTCGTGAGCTCAACAAATTAATACTTATTTAATAATTATATGATTATACAATATAAAAATGTGTATAGTCTACTATTTGAAAATCTAATTAGAACAAACACATAAGTTTTCCTACTACACAATATCAACATCCCAAAATATAAAAAAAAATTACAAATATCTAATTAGATAGCTAATTTGACAAATAATAAAAACATATAAAATTTTTTAAAATCTTGAAAACTAATATCATAATCTAATATTTTGAAAAATGATCTAAAAGTTGTATTTAATTTTTGATGCACTGTGGTTGGCACTCTATATCAATTTGAGAATATACATCAAATTTTGATTGTTTACTTATTTATATATGACATCTTTTATAAATATTATATTATTGTTAGACAATATACACTCCAAAAAAATATTATTTTATTTTGGCTATGGACTAATAAAAAATAATCCTAGCCATTTCTAATTTAAGCCAATTTCATTGATATACTTCAGCTTTACCCTTTACACATTTATAAATACTTCTCATATATGTCTATAATTTCAAATATCTATTTTAAAGTCTACTGCAACCAGATTATCTTAATAGATACTTTGTTATTTAATATCTAAAATCTTTACTTATCTTATTATTCAAGAAAGAAGAATGTCTCAATCTTTACTTATTGTATGTAATCATCAATTCGTTTGCATGCAACTAGATAAAAATCTCAATTGTTTTCTTGAGACTAATGTAATCGAATGATATTAAATATAAATAGATTTTTTTTTTTTAAATGGTGTCATCCAAATTTTTTTTTTTTCAAAATTTGATGTTTTTTAGGGGAAAAAAAAAAGTCACATGCATTATATTTGTCAATTGGGTTTGGGTTGTACAATGTAAAACCCATAACAAATGAGTAAACCAACTATGTCTTATTTATTTATTTATTTATTTTTAGTATTTAAAAACGGACCAGGACACTAGTTATTCGGGTTGACTTGCAAAAAAGGGTCGGGTCATGGATTAACCCATTTTTTATTTGGGTAAAAAATTTTGGGTTCAGGTTGGCTCAAAGAATCTGACTTGTTTTGCCAAGTCACTGTCATTTATTGCATAAGTGATTTTTTTTTAATAAACAATTTCCCCTTATCATTCGATAATTTAGGGAGAGAAAATTTGCATCCTATACATGGACAAAATGGCTAAATACCACTTATTTTAAAAATATTTAACCAAACGCCACTATTTTCAAACTATGTAGCAGAATACCACCCTTTTGGAACTCAATATTATGAAAATCGAGTTCCACATAAGTAACTTGCCACGGTGGCAGGCGGTGATGTGGCTTTTCTCAATAAAAAAAAATATCATGTGGAACTCAAAATTTTCAAAATTGAGTTGCGTGTAATTTAGAACTTGATGATGCCGAAAATATCAACAGTGAGTTGCACAATGCTCGTACCCTTGAAACGACACCTGCACAAAGAAAGGAGGACCTAACAGAGAGAACCGGTGTGGTGCCGGCCAAATACCCTCCGAAGGTCAAGTTAGAACTTCTTTCAACTCTAGAGTGCTAGAGAGGGGTTAATTATGCGTACCTCGATTCGTAAAGGTATTGGGGCTTTTATAGTAGTAGAGGGTTGACCTTTCTTCCTTGGAGCAGAAGTCTATTCCATATAGGAATCCTTATGAGCGTAGATTGCGGAGCCCTTTCCTTATAGGAATCTATCATTGAGCGTGGTGGCCAAGTAAAGGTTTTATTGTAACCGTCGGCCTTTTACCCGTCAGCTGTCTCGTTCCCTACGTTGGTAAAGGGTCGTCAGCCTCTTTGAACATAATTAGTCAAGCTTCTCAGATTTCCCTTATCGTCAGCGTGTTAGAGTCCTTAATATCCGTCGTAACTGGCCCGTCAGCCTGAGCATAAGCTGACGGGTTAAGCCCAGGGTACTTGCTATGATTCCTCCTTATCAGTTACCCCCTACTCCATATCTCCGTCAGCTATAACTGACGGGTTATGGAGTTTTTCATTCGTTGTCACCTGCTGTTTTGACCAGGGGAGAAAATAATTAAAAGCTGACATCCCAGTATTAAATGCTAGGACACGTGGCATGCTCGGGTTGGCTCCGCGTCTGGATGAGGGCGTCGCTTCGTCTTCCGTGCGTTTTCCTTATATATATATATATGGCCCACCTCTCCCCATTTTTACTATTTCACTTTCACTGATTCCTGGAGAGCACATCCGTCGCCTATATTCCGTCTATACTGCCAACATTTCTGTCATCACTTCTTCAACCGTTACTCTTGGAAAACTTGTAAGTTTCCTTTCTTTCTTTGCACACTTTGAATTATTTTCTTTACAGTGAGGTCGTCATCCTAGGTGCTTAGTTTACACCCGTCACTTGTAGGTAGATTTCAAGTGACGCGTCGAGTGACCAGTCGTCGGTCCGCGAAGGAGCGGGCTACGACGAGGTGTTTGGTTCAGGCTCAGGTAGTGAGTCTGAGAGTTCCTCCTGGTCGTCAGAGAGGGAGACGTCAGCCCATACCCCCGTCGAGGAAGTAGGAAGTCAGGGAAATGACGGCCAGGAGGAAGAAGTAGGCGAGGAGGGTGAAATTGGAATAGGAGAAGCAAATAGTGACGGGGAGGAAGGTGATGAGGATTCTTGCGAAGGGACTTCTGAAAGTCCTAGAGGCAGTCGTCCCTTCATCCTTCCCAAGGACTGGGCTGTGAATAAGTTCCTTCCAAAGATGACACTTAAGATTTTTAACGAATTACGCACCCGTTTCCAAATCCCCGACCATATTCCTATCTGTCTGCCTAGGTAGGGTGAGAAATGTTATACGGGAAGAACTGCAAATGTTGGCATGTATGATGCCATGTTTGCCGCCGGGTTGAGACTGCCTCTGACGGCTTTACACCGTCAGCTGGTTGATTTCCTTGGTATATCCGTCAGTCAGATTGCTCTAAACTCGTGGAGAATCTTTATTAGTGCTGAGATACTGTGGGGTCGTCTAAGTGGAGGCCACCATCAGCTTTCCTTGGATGAATTTTTCTACTGCTACAGACCCTGGCACCTTTCTTCTTCAAAGGGGATGTATCATTTTGCCGTCAGGGACAAGGAGTTGAGGCTGGTGTCTGAGATGCCAGATTCTAATAGAGCCTGGAAGAGTAGGTTCTTTTTTGTGGAAGGGACGGACTGGGTGTGCCGTCAGGAAGAGTGGGAAACGATACCCTTTGGTTGTTTTGACAATACTTGGGGGTTTGCTAAGGAGTTAGGTTTTAGCCGTCAGCTTTTATCCTCTTCAGTTTGCTACTTATTTCAATTTATTTTTGAAAAGGTACTAACGTAGTCAATTTATTCTTTTTTCAGCTTTCACTTGTCCATCAATAACCGACGAGTAGGAAGATTTCATCCGTCGGGTTTTAGAGATACCTATAGAAGAGCGATCGTGCCGGGACTTGATTACCCTCGACACTCTTCATACGTACTGCGGGGTTCCAAAACCGACGCCTGAAGCTCGCAGATTAGAAGAATTTTCTCGTCACCGTAAGTTCCTTGACCTATTCGTTACGTCACTCTTTGTACCTTTAGTCGGCAGCTTCCCTTATGCGTTTTTTGCAGAAATGGACATAGCTAAGGAACGGATCAGGGCTGCCGCTGCCCGTCAGAAGGAGGAAAAGAAGGCAAAAGGGGAGGCGACGTCTACGTCTGCCCCCCAAACTGTCGCTAAGGGCTCCCAGAAGAGGAAAACTGACGGGGTAGTCATTCGCCCGTCGAAAAAGCCCACCGTCACTCCTGGGAAGTCGCCCCCCACGTCGGGCCATGGAGCAGGGAAGGGTGTTATGACCTCTTCTGGTCCCGTCCTGCAAGGACCCCATAGCCTGCTAACGCATAAGGATTTTGCCGTCGAGACTATTGAAGCCCTCATAAAACTGACGGATATAGATCCTTGCGCTCAGCTGGGGACGGAAGAACTGGGGTCGTCAGCTTTGTTCGATCTCTTGCGGGTAAGCCGTCAGCTTCTTTTGACTGACGTGCTTAATCTTTCTTTTTGATAACTGACGGTTGTATCTTTTTCTAGGCCTTGGTTCGTGTGAAGGCGCTGCAAGACTGTTGCGTGGCCAAGGAGGGGGTCGTCAGTCGTGTTAACAAGCATAATGTCAACATGCGAGACCAGCAAGCTCAGTATAAGCATGCGGTACGCACACTTAACCTCGAGCTGAAGGAGGTAAAGGAGAAGCTGGAAGAGGCGAGCCGTCGAAGGGCGAGCTAGAGGGAGAGCTGACGGCCCTTCGTGGACGGTTGGAGACGGCAGGGGCTGACGCCATTGAGAAATTCAAAGCGTCAGACTCCTTCATCAATTCTTGTGGTGCCTAATATGGCACGGGATTCGATGATTGTCTCAAATAGGTTGCGTCAGCTTTCCCTGAACTGGACCTATCTGGGATTACCCTAGACGACGCTCAGCCCATGACGCCTGCTACTGATGCCGTCACTGCTGGCGCTGACGACTTGGTTGATTCTCCCCCTCATGGAGATAGTGGAGTTGTCCTGGCCCAACCTGCTGCGAACCCTCCAACAACTGCTGAGACTCCTCCTGTGGTGCTGCTTGACGGAGAGGACCCTTTTGCTATGTAGAAATTTTTTTTTAAGTGACGGTTTTTATTTTTGTAGCTTCATGTTTTTTTCCTTCCTTTTAATTTATGTAGCAAACAGTTGTATTAAGTGCCCCTTGGGTCCCAATGTGTAATATTTTGACAGCTCCTTTTTTTAAATGCCCATTTTTGACTTTGGTTTGTTTGTGATGCCGTCGCTCTTAATCACTTGTATGTAGCTACTTTTTAACTCGTATGTTTTGATTTGAAAGAACGGAATCAGGATTGTGGGCACTTTTTAGTACCGTCAGTTTTACTAAACCGTCGGTTTAAACTTTGAGCTTTCTAGTGTAAATCTGCTTAATAAATTCGTCAAATTTTTTTTTTTTTTCAATGATTGTAGAAATTTTTGGCAAAATCCTGTTACCTCGTGACAAGGTCATCTGCCTTATAGACTTGTCCATTTGTGGACTGATAGATTCAGCCTTTTTTAGACCGTCAGTCTAATGGTTGACGTAATTGGTTTACGCCTTCCGTCAGTCTTTTATTTGGACCGTCAATTTTGTCGTTTTATCCGTCTTGTGGACTTGATTATTTTTATACCGTCGGTTTAATTACTTCTTTCTCAGTCCTTTAATTTGATTGTAAGTTTGAGTGCTGAGATGATTGTGGTCTTAACTATATTTAGTCTTTTAGACCGTCAGCTTGAGAGCTGAAATGATTGTGGACTTGACCAGTCCTTTAGACCGTCAGCTTAAGAGCTGAAATGATTGTGGTCTTGATCAGTCCTTTGGACCGTCAGCTTAAGAGCTGAAATGATTGTGGCTTTGACCAGTCCTTTAGACCGTCAGCTTAAGAGCTGAAATGATTGTGGTCTCGATCAGTCCTTTGGACCGTCAGCTTAAGAGCTGAGACGATTATGGACTTAACCACTTTTTTTTTCGTTTTTTTTTTTTTTTTGGTTAGACCGTCAGCTTGACCAGTTTTTTAGATCGTCAGCTTGGGAGCTGAGACAATTGTGGACTTAACCACTTTTTGTCGGTCTTTTGGTTAGACCGTCAGCTTGGGAGCTGAGACGATTGTGGACTTAACCACTTTTATGGTCTTTTTAGGTTCTAAGGCCGTTCACGTTTTGTGAACTTGAACTTGTAAGTAGGTACTTCAGTAATTCTGAATAAACTCTCATTATCGTGCATTAATATAAAAGGTAGTCTGGAAACAAAATCTGCCCATTTCGGGCTTTATTGTAGCAAAAACATAAGTAGAAGAAACTGCCCGTTGGGCTTATTGTAATAAATACTTAAAAGGATAATCGATAAGTCTTAGTGTGCTTAAAAAAGTTGCTTTTCGTGTCACTAAGGCCGTTCACGTTTTGTGAACTTGAACTTGTAAGTAGGTACTTCAGTAATTCTGAATAAACTCTCATTATCGTGCATTAATATAAAAGGTAGTCTGGAAACAAAATCTGCCCATTTCGGGCTTTATTGTAGCAAAAACATAAGTAGAAGAAACTGCCCGTTGGGCTTATTGTAATAAATACTTAAAAGGATAATCGATAAGTCTTAGTGTGCTTAAAAAAGTTGCTTTTCGTGTCGCCGCCCCTACTGGTAGTACTTCCGTAAGTGTTCAGCATTCCATGGGTGTGGTAGCTTCCGTCCGTCCAGTGTCTCTAGATGGTAGGTGCCTTTCCTTTGCCATGCCGTAACTCGGTAGGGTCCTTCCCAATTTGGGCCGAGCTTTCCTTGGGTGGGGTCCCTTGCTGCGCCCATAACCTTTCTTAGAACGAGGTCTCCCACCTGGAAGTCTCTGTGTTTGACCCGGGAGTTGTAATGCTTGGCCATGCGGTCCTGGTACCCTCTAGCCGGGTCTTGATAATTTTTAGCAAGGACCGGTTTGTAACTTCGACCTGTCCATTGACTTGGGGGTGGGCGGGGGAGGAGTAGTGGTTCCGTACCCCTAACTGCGAGCAGAAGTCCCTGAAGGAGCTGTTGTCGAATTGCTTCCCGTTGTCGGAGACTAAGATCCTTGGAATGCCAAACCTGCATATGATGCATCGCCAAACGAAGCTCCGTATGTTTTTCTCTGTAATGGTGGCCAAGGCTTCAGCTTCCACCCACTTCGTAAAGTAGTCAATACCGACAATTAGAAACTTCAGTTGTCGTATTGCCGTAGGGAACGGCCCCATGATGTCCAACCCCCACTGAGCGAATGACCATGGTGCCGTTATCGGGGTGAGTTCCTCGGGTGGTTGTCTGATGACGTTGCTGAACCTTTGGCATTTGTCGCAGGCCTTCACATCAGCCTCGGCATCCTTCTGCATTGTTGGCCAAAAGTACCCAGTTCGTACTAGCTTGTGCACTAGCGATCTTGATCCTGAGTGGTTTCCGCAGATCCCTTCGTGCACTTCTCTCATGACGTAATCTGCTTCTTCAGGACCTAGGCATCGTAGGTAGGGGCGGGAGAAACCTCTCTTATACAAAACATCTCTTATCAGCACGAACCTTGCTGCTTGAACCTTCAGTTTTCTTGCCGCCTCCTTATCATTCGGCAACATGCCGTTCTTTAAGAAAGAGGTTAATGGCGTGGTCCAATCATTTTGGGGATCGAGCTCCTGTACGTCGACAACTTTTATGAGTGGAGAGAGCTGTGTGAAGGAGAGTGTATTACCAATGGTGGCCATGTGTACGGCCGAGGCGGCTTTGGCTAAGCGGTCGGCTTGTTCGTTTTCTCCCCGGGGGATCTGTATAATTTTGACCTTCAGCTCGTTCATCCTCCTCCTTGCTTGGTCCAGATACTTCTTCATTCTTTCGCCTTTGCATTCATACTCCCCACTTATCTGGTTGACTATGACTTGGGAGTCACAGTAAACGATCACTTTTTCGGCTCCCGCTGCTTTTACGAGGTCAAGCTCTGCTATCAAAGCTTCGTACTCCGCCTCGTTATTGGTGATAGGGAATTCAAGGCGGACCATACACTCTACCGTATCTCCTTCGGGTGACTGTAGTACGACGGCAGCTCCGCCTGCCTGCCTGTTGGAGGATCCGTCTACATGTATGCTCTATTGCGGGGATTCTTCTGCCCCCCTGTCCTCACCATTCGTGAATTCTGCTATGAAATCTGCAACGACTTGCCCCTTAACAGCGGTCCGCGGGTGATATTGGATGTCAAACTTGCTTAATTCTATGGCCCAAAGTGCCAAGCGCCCGGTAGCTTCTGGGTTGCTCATTGCTCGTCGCAAAGGCTTATCAGTTAAGACAATAATCGTGTGGGCTTGAAAGTACGGCTTCGGGCTGCTGTAACCAGCGCGAAAGCGAGTTTTTCCATGGGTGGATATCTTTCTTCAGCTCCTCGTAGCGCCCGGCTAGTGTAATACACAGGTTTCTGTACTTTTTCTTCTTCTCTAATCAAGGCGGCACTGACGGCAGCTGGGGAGACAGCGAGATAGAGAAAGAGTTCTTCTCCTGGTTGCGAGGGACTTAGCAGTGGTGGGGAAGAGAGGTAAGCCTTCAACTCCTCAAACGCTTGTTGGCATTCAGTGGTCCACTCGAAAAACTTTTTTAGCGTGCGAAAGAAGGGTAAGCATTTGTCTGTCGCCCTAGAGACGAACTTGTTTAGCGCTGCTATCTTGCCGTTGAGGCTCTGTACTTCCTTCACATTCCTTGGTGGTGCCATCTCCATTGTAGCCCGGATCTTGTCTGGATTGGCTTCGATGCCTCTCTGGGAAACATATGAATCCTAAGAATTTTCCTACTGTCACCCCAAAGGCACACTTCCCTGGATTAAGCTTCATGTTGTAAGAGCGAAGGGTGTCAAACGTTTCCCTGAGGTCTTCTAAATGATCTTCTTCCCTTCGACTTTTAACCAGCATATCATCTACATATACCTGGACGTTTCTCCCGATCTGCCGTGCGAACATCTTGTTCATAAGCCTTTGATATGTTGCGCTCGCATTTTTTAGACCAAACGGCATTACCTTGTAGCAGAATAGGCCCTGGCTGGTTATGAAGGAAGTTTTTTCTTGATCATCATCGTGCATCTTGATTTGGTTGTAGCCGGAGAAAGCGTCCATGAAGCTTAATAGCTGGTGTTGAGCCGTGGAGTCTACTAGAGTGTTGACTCTCGGGAGAGGGTAGCTGTCTTTAAGGCATGCCTTGTTTAGATCGGTGAAGTCTACACACATCCTCCATTTCCCGGAAGCTTTCTTGACCATCACTACGTTCGCTAGCCAGTCGGGGTAGTAGACTTCTCTAATGAAATTTGCCTCTCGTAGCTTGCGGACTTCTTCGACTATGGCTTGATCCCGTTCTGGGGCGAAGAACCGCTTCTTCTGCCAGATGGGCGGAAAGGATGGTGATACATTCAGCCTATGCACCATGACGGAAGGGTCTATTCCTGGCATGTCCTCGTGACTCCAGGCGAATATGTCCTGATTCTCTTTGAGGAATGCTGTAAGTGTTTGCCGGATTGCGGGACTTGCGAGGGTTCCAATCCTTGTTGTCTGGTCAGGTATGGAGTCGTCCAGGGGTATTTCTTCAAGCTTCTCGACTGGCTCCGTCGCGCTCCGGTGCTCTTCAATGCTCATGGTTTGGAGGTGATCATCCATTTCCATCATGGCCACGTAGCATTTGTGTGCGGCAATCTGGTTTCCATGTAGTTCTCCGACTCCGTATTCTGTTGGGAACTTGATCATTAAATGATAAGTTGAAGTTACCGTCTTCCACGCGTTGAGGGTGGGTCGCCCTAGGATTGCATTATAGGCAGACGAATGGTCGACCACGAGGAACGTTACGTCCTTTGTGATTTGCTGGGGGTAGTCGCCTGCCGTCACAGCCAACGTGACCGCGCCTAGCGGAAACACTTTTGCACCTCCAAACCCGACAAATGGGGCGTTCGTTGGAACTAGTTGTTCCCTGCTGATTTTCATCTGCTGGTATGCCGAGTAGTACAAGATGTCTGCCGAGCTGCCATTGTCGACCAACACCCGATGCAAGTTGTAGCCCCCAACCTGTAGGCTAACAACAAGCGCGTCGTCGTGCGGGTGGTGAAGACGTCGCGCGTCTTCTTCCGAGAACTCGATAACGGGGCTTTCCCTTCGGGCTACATTTTGCACTGGACCCGTTAACTGGACGTTTTGGACCATCTAGAGGTACGTCTTTCGAGCCTTTTTGGATGGCTTGGTAGCCATCCCTCCTACAATCATTCGTATGTCACCAACGGGAGGTCTTGGACGGTCATTGTCTCGTCGGGAAGGGTGCTCTAGAGGTGCTGGATCTGCTCTTTCCTTGCTTACGAATTTCTGCAATTTCCCTTGTCTTATAAAGGCCTCGATTTGCTGCTTCAAGTCGTAACAGTCGGCTGTGTCATGGCTGTGGTCTCGGTGAAAGCGGCAGTACTTGTCTCTGGAACGCTTGTTAGGATCCCCTTTTAGCTTTCCAGGGAAGGTCAGAGCCCCTTCGTCCTTAATTTGCATTAGGACTTGATCTATTGGGGCAGTCAGCGGGGTGAAGCTTGTGAATCTCCCTCCCGGGGGTTTAGAACGCCTTTCGTCTCTTCGATCTCCCGTTCTGGGCCTCTTTCTCCCTTGGTCTGGTCGTGCATCTTCCTGCCTCTCCCTTTTTTTCGGCTTCTCTTCTCGGGCCTGCAACGCGTCCTCAGCATTCATATACTTGGTAGCCCTGTAGAGTACTTCCGACATGGTCTTCGGGTCGTTTTTGTATAGGGAGAACAAAAACTTGCCCTTTTGCAACCCATTCGTGAAGGCCGCTACAAGTATTTTGTCATCGGCTTCGTCAACCGATAGTGCTTCCTTATTAAAGCGCGTTATGTAGGATCGTAACGTCTCGTCCTCTCTTTGCCTGATACTCATTAGGCATGCCGTGGACTTCTTATACCTATGTCCCCCAATGAAGTGTGTAGTGAATTGAGCGCTTAGCTCCTTGAAGGTGCTGATAGAGTTAGCGTCAGCCGGCTGAACCATACCCTTGCGGGGCCTTTGAGTGTTGTGGGGAAGGCCCTGCACATAATCTCATCTGCTACCCCTTGAAGATGCATAAGGGTTTTGAAAGTTTCTAGGTGGTCTAGAGGATCCTTCACCCGGTCATAGCTATCTATATTCGGTATGCGAAACTTGTGGGGTAGGGGGAAGGAGTTCACGGCCACAGTGAAGGGTGAGTTGGTACGGTTGACTAGATCGTCGAGATCATTGGAGACTCGCCCCTTGAGGGCGTTCATCATGACCTCCATCTGTTCCCTTATTGCCTGCATTTCGGCAGCAATATGTGGTGGAGTCGCATTCGTGAGGGATGGCATGCTCACGTGCTGCCTCTCTGGCCTGCTTGGGGCATGGCTGCCCTCAGGTCTCTCCTGATTCTGGTTTGGAGCGCTAGTCCCTTCCTGATCTTCTGGTTGGTCATGTAGTGCTGCATCCTTCTGGCGCAGCTGTTCTTCTAAGTCGAGGTTCTGTTTGGTGAGACGCTCCACGGCGGTGCTGAGGATCCGAACTTGTCTCTCGAGGGCAGTCGTGGGTGGTTCCTCTCCGTGTACGTCATTAGTAGTCGCCATTGAGCGAGTGAGTACCATGCAACCCTTTAGTCTGGGAAACGATAGTATGGCTTAATTACGACGTTTCCCACAGACGGCCCCAACTGATGATGCCGAAAATATCAACAGTGAGTTGTACAATGCTCGTACCCTTGAAACGACACCTGCACAAAGAAAGGAGGACCTAACAGAGAGCACCGGTGTGGTGCCGGCCAAATACCCTCCGAAGGTCAAGTTAGAACTTCTTTCAATTCTAGAGTGCTAGAGAGGGGTTAATTATGCGTACCTCGATTCGTAAAGGTATTGGGGCTTTTATAGTAGTAGAGGGTTGACCTTTCTTCCTTGGAGCAGAAGTCTATTCCATATAGGAATCCTTATGAGCGTAGATTGCGGAGCCCTTTCCTTATAGGAATCTATCATTGAGCGTGGTGGCCAAGTAAAGGTTTTATTGTAACCGTCGGCCTTTTACCCGTCAGCTGTCTCGTTCCCTACGTCGGTAAAGGGCCGTCAGCCTCTTTGAACATAATTAGTCAAGCTTCTCGGATTTCCCTTACCGTCAGCGTGTTAGAGTCCTTAACATCCACGTAACTGGCCCGTCAGCCTGAGCATAAGCTGACGGGTTAAGCCCAGGGTACTTGCTATGATTCCTCCTTATCAGAACTTGATATTCATAAGGACAAAGTTTAGCTACAAAATTGATTGTAGCCTTAGACTACAAACTCACTCAATATCTTTTTATTGGAAGTGAATTTTGACAAATCCACCATTGGATTACATCTTCTTCTTATATCCTCTATATTTGCAAAATTTCAAGAAAATTAAATATCAATAGCTATGTTATCAATAAAATTTTAAATTGCAAGTTTTTGTAATTTAAAATTATACATAAAATATAAGATTATAGATTATATAGTAAATAATATTTGATTGACATAAAAATTGACATGTATATTAAGAGCATAAAGAACATGTAATTCAACGGTTAGATTTTCAAAATATACAGTAATATTTATTTTATTTTGTCCTATTTATAATATCTAGTTCTTTGCAAAGTTACCTAGAGATGAATCTACAAAGGTAATTGATCACCTTGAAAGAGAGACCAATCAAATGCAAATGTGATTATATTGTTTCCATGTAATCCAAAAAGTTAGGAAACATATGAAGGGGAAGGCACAAGAGCGAGCCATCAAGTCCATTGACGAAATTACAAACTTAGAAGATGAAAAACTTAGTTATTGTAGGAATACTTCTTTGCTTTTTCTTTTCTCATGTTAGGAGGGCAAGACCTAAAAGAGTTAAAGTTGTTGCTCATTTAAAAGTCATTTTTTGAGGAGCCAGGGGGGCACTTGCCCCCTCTAGCCCCCCCTTGGCTCCGCCCTTGATTGCAACAACAACTATTTATATAAAAAATATACATCTAAACTACTTCTCAATTTCAGACAACTAGTGTCATAGTAACTATATTGAAATGGAAACAACAATGATTTCATCAATGGTAATTGATATTCTCATCTCAATAAGATACACGACTACCACTTAACATGACATACTGAACTAACTTCACTATAAACAATATACAACTAAACTGCAGCAAGATAAAGTCGAGTTATATACATCCAAATTAAAATAAAAATAATTTTAAATGAAAAATTATTTTTCAACCATATACATCCAAATTAAATGAAAAAAACATTTTTGAACCATTATACAATGAAATCAAGTTAGTAGTTTCTTTTATTCAGTAGGCTAAACCTTCATATTAGCATCAATGTTAAAAAAGTAAAAATAAATCAAACCACTTGGTAAGCAAACCCACTAGTAAAGAAAATACAGTAATTTAGGTTAAAATTTGTACCTTATGGGTTTGACAAATCTACTTCAATTTACTCAAAATAGAGAGAGGAGAAGATAGACGTGAGAGCTCAGATGGATCAGATTTAGGGATCTTCTGGTGGAAGGAGAGCTATGGACTAAGCGAGAGTGGGAGGAAGGTGGGGGGGATTTGGGTTTCTAGTGAGAGGAGAGGTAGAAAGAGATGGATTTGATTTCCATGGTAAGGAGAGAGAGAGAGAGAGAGAGAGAGAGAGAGAGAGTGTGTGTGTGTGTGTGAAGGAGAGGGAGAGTGACAATAGATTCTTTTGTTTTTGGGTTTAAGTTGCATTGGAACTCAATATCTTTAACGTCGAGTTTCACTTTTTAAAAAATAAAAAATAAATTTGCAAAGAACTCGATATTATGAATATCAAGTTCAACTTTACATAGAACTCCATATTCATAATATTGAGTTCCATGATTTTTTTTATTTATTGAACAAAGCTACATCACCGCTTGCCATTGTGGCAAAAAAACGCATGAAACTCGATATTTGAAATATCAAGTTCTATGTGGAACTCAATTTTCATAATATCGAGTCCTAAAATAGTGGCATTCTGCTAGATAGTTTGTAAACAATGGTGTTTGGCTAAACATGTTTTAAATAAGTAGTATTTAGCCATTTTACCCCTTATACATTTCTAGTAATAACACGTGCTAGTTTATTTAATTAGGAGTCGAATCTTACTAGTAGAATTTTAGTGTTTTACAAAATATGGAGAATGTTGTTTTTAAGTTTTCAATTTATAAAACATAAATAGTAAATAATGAATTTATAATTGTGGGGGGTGGAAGCTCAAACTTATGTATTGGGCCTAAGGCCCTATTCGAAGGATACTGTGTGTTTGAAGAGGTGAAAGCTGTTGAGAAGGAGTCCGTATGAAAGAAAGATACCTAGAAATAAAGGGGGAACAGTCCGAAGA
>NW_027069542.1:1001914-1031194 GCF_002906115.3 Quercus suber
GTTGCCTCACACGCCTTCACATTCGCCTTCAAACCTAGTCACCTCACTGCAACGATCTGACTGGATTTGATGATTTTTTTTCTTTGGTTTTGTTTTTTTTTTTTTTTTTTTTTTTTTATTCAAACCTAGTCGCCTCACTGCAACGATCTAACCGGATTTGATGATTTTTTTTCTTTGGTTTTTTTTTTTTTTTTTTGTGGCTTTTGATTGTTGAAGTTTGCCACCGTGGGTTGAATTGGAGTTTTGGTGGGTTGTTGTTAAGTGAAATTTTCTATAATAAAATTTGTTTGGATGCTAAGAAAATAACTGAGAAAATGTGAAAAATTTGTAGGAAAATAGCATTTTTAGAATGTTACCAAACATCGAAAATTATTTTCCAGACTATTTTCCATTGCACAACCAAACAGCCGAATACATTTTCCTTTCTCGAAAATAGCATTTTCGAAAAATAAATATTTTCCGAAAAATATTTTACATGAACCAAACACAGCCTAATCATGAAATGTACACATGTTTTCTGTCAAGACATTAATAGTTTTGAACTATCTTGATTATCATGTGCATATCACGTGATTAAATTGGTTAAGTTTTAACAGAAATGCTAACAAATATTTTATTTGTCATAAACATATATGCAATGAGTTAATCATTCAGATAGAACGTTTACAGATCAAATACACTCACCTTAAAGTACAAGGATGGTATTAGCTTTGAATGCAATTGTCCATATCATTCCGAGTCTGGAGAATGATTCATTTATGGAAAAATTCAACTAATGGCATTTGTGGGCAATCTAGAGTTTTCAAGTCCAAATGCTTGGTAACTGTTGATTTCAATTTTCAATAGCAAATCTTTCGCATTCATTTGAAAATAATTCATTTATACATGGTGACTTCATGCTACGAGTTGGAATCAAGGCTTTTCATGCCCGAAAGTTGCAAAAAATGCAAATGGAAGAGCTGGGTGTTTGATTTGGGTGCGTCTTTGTTTGGTCGACTATATGGTTTAAATGGTGGTTGTTGTGGATAGTTGAGTTTTATGTGGGTTTGGGTGAGTGTAAGTTTTTATGGGTGGACCACTCTCTTAAAAGTTAAAATGGCCTGACTCAATTTGAAACAGATGACAGTAGTTTTTTGGGTGAGAGGAATACTAGACACCTCTTACATGATAGTCCTGTTGTATTGAATAATTTCTCACTGAATAGACTATAGAGATTTGAACAACATAAATAAGTCCCACAAGATTCTTAAGAATAAGCTGAACATGTAATTATCACATTTATAGAAATCTAAATATTCTTAATCAAGCCAAAAGTAAACATGTATTCAGAATTGGACAAAATTTAGCTACAAAATCGATTGTAGCCTTAGGCTACAAACTCGCTCAATATCTTTTTATTAAAAGTAAATTTTGACAAATCCATCATTGGATTGTATCTTCTTCTTATATTCTTCATGTTTGCAAAATTTCAAGAAAATTAAAAATCAATAGCTATGTCATCAATAAAATTTTAAATTGTAAGTTTTTATAATTTAAAATTATGCATAAAATATAAGATTATAGATTATATAGTAAATGATATCCGATTGACACAAAAATTGACATGTGCATTAAGAGCGTAAAGAACATGTAATTCAACGGTTAGATTTTCAAAATATGCAGTAATATTTATTTTATGAGTAATTGTAGCCTAAGGCTAAAAACAATTTTGTAGCTAAACTTTGTCCGACAGAATTTTAGACATAAATTCTAGAAAATTGGACCATGAGCATACTGAATCTCATAAACCCAAAGCCAAGCAAACATAATATGAAACCCACTAAAATGCTACCTTGAATTTAATTCAACATCAAAAATAGGCAAATCTCATCAGGACCCCACTATATGATCAGCGGATTGGAGTAGCATTGTTCCATGTGATTATTAGAGCAAATAAAGAAGAATTACACAGACCAATAAGAATAAGAAATGCTAAGTATTTTAACTTGAATATCATTGCAAAGGTAACAGTGCATATAATATAAGAACAATTTCAGTACTTACAATAGTCATTGGTACAGTGAAAGAGAAACATTCTAATGGACTAGAAACTGCTAGTATTTGCATCTATTTGAAACACGTTGCTGGTAAAATTGAAGCCAGCTCAATCCTCTTCTGACTCTGCACATCAATTGATTCAATTTACACATCAGAACAAAACTAAGATAATAATCAAAGTTTAAGAAACATTGTTCCCCTAAAATGCATAAAATTAGCCCATTCAATCCCATTTATAAGGGAACAAATCTCCATAACAGTAGAGGATGTAAACAGCAAGGTGAATTTGGTATTCCACTTTCTTAACAATATGAATATAGCAAGCTACTTATATTCAAAAAAAAAAAAAAAAAAACCAATATAGCAAGCATGCCCCCTCAATGCAGTGTTGACAACATGAACAAGAGAAGATATAGATACTCTTCATACCATGTATGGCTTCCATATTGTCTTCTTTGTAGACTCCAAGGGTGAGCCATGTACGGATAAAAGCATCTCACCAGGCTTAGGCAGCCTCAATGTTTTGGGTGTCATCCAACAGACAGCCTTTGGCTACTCACCTGCAAAAATTATTCAGATGTCACATCAAGTCATGCCCATTTGATAACCATCTAACACCTCCCATGAGAAATCTCACAGTATCAGGGAAGTCATCAACCATAAGTTGTTCCCACCTCCCCCCCACCCCCCTCCTTCCCTCTCCAAAACCCTTGAAACTCCTAGCTGATACGCACTCTTCTAACAAACTTGAAAGTTAGCATGCTTTTATGGTTCACTCAATTGCAATCACTAGCTGCTTATGCTTATATTTTCTCCCTTAACGAATGAATTGCAGGCACATTGCTTATCCTTAGAGGGGCTTGTCAAAGGATAAGCAAGCCCATCTACCCATATGTACAAATTCATTGGAGCATCTAGGGCGCACTGGTCATTGTAGGCACTTATTTGCATCAGCTGAAAACTTCTTCAAGGTCCTGAACTTGGACTATAGCATATTGATGAATTGTGCAATTCAGTAAACATTTTTTCCCTTCTACTTGTTTCAACAAATGAAACAAGAATTTGGTTACTAACTAAAACTTACCAAGATATTGGATTAGTTACATTTTAATAACATTGAAGTTTCATAAAAAATTAAATATGAAAAATAAATAAGAAGAGACAAACCCCAGGAGTTTGAAGACCATCTTGCATCCCGAGTATCTGAGTTTCTGATGGCTCCTCCAAACCCTACAAAATGGAAATTTCAATCAGAATAACAAGAGAAAGGGACTGAAGTGTACGTGTGTGTGTGTGTGTGTGTGTGTCAAAGGGTCTTTGGATTTTGGCTCAAACCATGCTTTAATGAGTTAATCACATGAGGTGCAAAAGAAAAGGACATTTCAATGCAATTAAACAAACTCAAATGAAAGTTGAGATCATCCTTTATTTTTTCGGTTAGGAAGAGTTTTATCCAGAAACCCTTGTTTGCAATAACATAAAAAGTTAGAGAACATACAAAGTCATTTATTTGCAGATTACCAGCACCTAGATAGCTTGTTTTCACTGCCACCAATCAAGCACTCTTGTGAGATACAATCAATGATTAAAAAAAAAAAAACTCAAATGTCAATTTTTATTCATCAAAATATCAGAAATTTGTTGATACCTGCTTTGCTAGAAAACTCAAAGCCACCCAAAGATGCAACAGTTGCAGGGCAGTCAGGATAAACCATGGACAACTGGCGCAGAAGAGAAGAATGTATGTCTCTTTCATCAGCATGGTTCATGGATACCTTACTTTCCTTATCATCCCATTGAACTTCAAATTGTTTGTTTCCTTCAGTTCCAACAACTGAAAGGTTTGGAAGATTTTCTTTAAAAAATTGCATTGTGGGGGTTTGTAGTTGTTCCTTGCTGAAATATGAGCGAAGCAAACGCAATTCAGTCAACAAATGCTCAATCTCCACATCACGAATAGCCCTAATAGCACCACTCTGTCGCTCAACTGTTTATAAGGGGAAAAATGACAAAAAAATAAAAGAAAGGTAACAAATTGAGAAACAATTCTACAATCACTCCAATAAATTACACACCATGAATCAAAAGTTCAATAAAAAATGCGTCCTTAAATTCATATCATGATTCAAATACACACATGCACACATGCAAACACAGCTGATTAGCTGGTAAAGTACGACAGACAAGACATAAGAATATTGTTTCCTGGAGAAAATGAAAAAAATCAAAAGCATGGTGTTTCAAAAAGAACAGAAGTAAAAGGAAGCTTCTCCATTTTCAAATAAAACAAATGAATTCGGCATGCTTGGCTAACGGGGATATCATTTTAAGAAATAGCAATAGCATCAACATAGTCTAAAATGTATCATCCAAACACGAAAACCATGTTATGTATTACACATAACACACGCAGGGTTGATCCACACGAATGATCCGGCACAAAAATTTGAGTTGAAACTCATTACGTTCTTTTGATAGAGTTAACACATAATTTTGAACAATGCCTTGATATAGTGCAATTTAAGAGTTAGCATCTCCAAGCCTAATTTGTGCCAGCAAGCACATAATCAAAGGGGCAAGGGAAAATCATACCTTCTTTGTCAAATTGGGCCTCATTTTCAACGACGTCGTTTTCATCATTCACAGGTGACGACTCCACTTTCTTAACGGTTTTCTTGGCTCTTCGCCTTGCCATTTTCACAAGAAAAATTCTATCTCAACCAAACGGCTATTCTTATTTTTTAATTTTCTGCAAACCAGAGTGATCTGTTAATGTAAAATTGTAAATAAACTGAAAATAATTAGCATTTTTTTTTCAATTTTGCAAAATGTTAGTTTAAGTTAACATGGAACCCTAATTTTAAGTGGCAAATGTGAAATAAGTAACCTGATTCAAGAACTAACACACGACTGAAATTTCAATTGTTTTTCAAAATAATCTTCAATCGAAAATACCAAAGATGAGAATATAGAAGATAAATATCAAGATCAAAATCAGAACATTAAATTGAAGGGTTTGAATGCTAACCTTGAATAAAATGGGACACTTCGTAAAGCAATCCTTGAATTTCGTCCCTTTCCCTCCCTCTCTCTCTCTCTCTCGGTGTTATTAGTGGGAATAAATGTATGATAATCAAACCCAAATTCCTCAAATAAAGTGTCTGCAATCGGCACTGAATTTCTGCCGAAGTATCCGATCCGGCAATTGATCTGCTTCCCTCCGTCTCTCTTTCAAATTCAAATCCGCATTCCGCAGTCTGCACTAGAGGGAAAATGAACAGACTCACTCTCACTCTCTGACAAAACACGTCTAAAGCAAACAAAGAGATTAGATAGACGAAACTGTCCCAGCCCTTTCGCTTATTAAATCATAAGTTTTTAAAGATAGAAGCGTAAATTCCTCTTCACACACTAAACAAACCCAAAACAAAATGATGTCCACTCCTGCCGTTTGTTTTGGAGTCGTTTTGTCAAACCTAATTCAAACAAACTCTCCTTTTTAATCAAAAGTTTTTTTAGGATAGAAGCGTATATTCATCTTCAGACACTATTGGAGAGTGTTTCATTTTCACGCAGAAGCGTTTTTCCCCTTTTTTTTTTTTTTTTTTTACCAGCACCTGTTACACTTTCATGGGACATGAACAACGCAAATAGACAAAAAAAAAATAGTATTTTTGGTGTAAACAGTAATTTTAATTTTTTTTTTTCTAATTTTTAACAAAATAAGTGATATCCATATCCACACTAACAAACACAAAATGAAATTCTGTACTACCGTTTTAACGTTTTGGAGCCCTTTTGTCAAACAAAATTCAAACAAACTCTTTTTTTTTTTGGTTGATAAAATTAACTGTCCCTTTGTGTATTGTCAAACTCACTTCACAGCAAAACATCAAAGGTTCATCACATTAAAATAATATTAATGAAAATTTTCAATTAGAATTTATTTATTGTTAGTGTGGTTATACATGAAAGAATTTTTAAGGGTACGTTTGGTACAGTGAATGTAGATTACATTAGGAATAGTAATCTTTATAACTGGAAATAGAAGACATTGTAATGGAATAACTATTACTATTCATAAATTTGGTTATTACATATGAAAAACTTGTAAAAGATGATATATAAGGAAACTTTATATTTTATGGAAATATATTAATTTTAAAACCTATTATATACACTAAGGAATAGCTATTACATCCATTTTAAAGAGAAATAGCTATTCTTCAATTTAAAAAATAGTTATTCTAATGTAATAATTAATCCATGTAATAAAGATGCAACCAAATGACTGAATTGATATTACACATGAATAACTATTCCATTACATGAACTATTACAACGTACCAAATGTACTCTAAGAAATTAAAATTTAGGAATTGAAACGGAGTAAATGGCTAGGTTTAATATGTGTTAGTTTTTAGGAAAAAAAAGTATCAAATGTGCTTAAGATATATTTAAAGAAAAGTGCTACGTCCACAACATCCTCACAATATTTTCATAACAAATCATGGGTGGTTAGTTGTTATTAGTTCAAATTTGAACCTAACACTAAAATTACTTTTTTGTCTCAACAATAACAACCAATAACAACTTGCCACTTAGGATTTATTATAAAAATGTTGTGAAAATATTGTAAACATATCATTTCTCATATTTAAATAGAGAGTGTCTTAATTTTTAGGATAAAAATTTCTCTGGTAGTTTTTTTTTTTTTTTTAATTTTTTTGAATAAAAAAAAAAACCACATCCAGTGGGTAGCAACCAAACTCGACAAAGAAGAGTCTTTGCTATCAACCCCAGCAACTTGCAACTAGCCACTGCCAACCACCACCACTGGTGGCAAAAAAAATCCACAAAACCTCAACCACCGTGAACCCTCTGTGACCCATTCCAAACAGACCTGAGACCCACGGCCACACCCATCTGCAACCCATGAAACCCACGGCCATACCACCTGAGACCCACCCACCATACCAAATCCCAACAAGCCACAAGCCACAAATCACAAAACTGACAATCCGATCTCACCTCACAAATCATAAAAGTGGCAACCCAAACCCCACAAATCTGATCTCACCTCCAATGCCCAAGAATCCAACCTCCACGTCGATGCCCATGAATCCAATCTCACCTCAATGTTGATGCCCACAATTCGATTTCACATGGGCTGGAGCCAGAGCCGAGAGGAGAGAATACAAGAGAAGTGAGAGAGGAGAAAGAAAAGAGAAGAGAGAAAGAAATATACGCGTGTGGGAGTGAGAAGTGATCGTCCAGGACTAAAAAAAATATTCTTTGCTTATACCATTTAGCTTCTCTAGCAGCTAACTGTAATTATCACTCAAAATAATTTTGCTTTATCATCTTTGTTGTAGTGTGTTTTAAGTGTTTTGGTTGCTAAATGACTATTTAGTCATATAGTAGCCTTATTGTGAGTGCTCCAAGAGCATTCACAATGGGAAATGCTATCCTATTCTATTTTACTATCTAAAAAAGCCATTTTATCAGTTATATCATACTATTTTACAATACACTCAATATCTCAACTTTTATTTTCCTATTCAACTTATTAAAATAATATATACTACCTAATAAAATAATATAATCTAATCTGTCTTACTTCATTCTCCACCATTAATCTGTTTATCTTTTCCTCACCATCTCCTTTTCAACCACCTGTCACCACCACCTCTGTCACAAGAAACCCACCACTACCGATGCTAAAAAACCCATCACCACCACCTCTGCCACAAGAAACCCACAAAAACACAAAAAATCAAAGAAATCAAATAATCCACCACCACCACAGCAGCATAAAAAAAAAAAAAAAAAAAAAAAAAAAAAAAAAAAAAAACATCCACAACAACACAAATAATCTACCACCACAGAAACACAACAACACAAAAAATCAATAAAAATCCACCACCACCATAGCAACAACACCAAAAAAAAAAAAAATCAAAGAAAAATCCACCACGGCAACAACACACCCACCACCACCATGGACAGAAACCCACAAAAAATTAAGAAAAATTCACATCAATACCCCCCAGAAATCAAACCCATTACCACCGTGAGGCACTGAAAATCAAACCCAAAACCCACCCGAAATTCACACACCAACACGAGGCACACGACGCCGGTCTCACCACGCCACATGCCATGCCATGCCCACGCCGATCTCCATGTCGTGCCCACGCCAACTTCCAACCCAGCTCCGGTGGCATGCTTAAAAGAAGAAGATAGAGATGTGAGAAAAGGAGTGAGGATGAAGACAAAGATAGAATCAGAGGAGAGGGGGAAAAAAGAAGAAGAAAAAGAAGAGAACTAAGTGTACGCCGATCTCTACGCTGTGCCACGCCAACCTCCAACCCAGCTTCAGCGGCATGCTTAAAAGAAGAAGACAAAGAGATGTGAGAGAGGGAGTGAGGATGAAGACAGAGATAGAATTAGAGGAAAGAGGAAAAAAAAGAAAAAAAAAAAAAAAGAGNTTGAATTACAATTTTAACCTCATTTTTATTTTTTAAGAATAAAGATTATTTAATTAAATTAGGCGTATTTTTGACTTTTTATTTAATCATAATTAACTTTCTGAACCTTCTTAATATCTTCTTAATTAATATATAGAGATAAACAACATAATAAATAATATATCCCTCCAAATCAGAACTACCCAAAACCACATCCCTAACAATCAGAACCACCAAAAACTACATCCTTTAAATCATAACCACCAAAAAAAAAAAAACCACATCCAGTGGGTAGCAACCAAACTCGACAAAGAAGAGTCTTTGCTATCAACCCCAGCAACTTGCAACTAGCCACTGCCAACCACCACCACTGGTGGCAAAAAAAATCCACAAAACCTCAACCACCGTGAACCCTCTGTGACCCATTCCAAACAGACCTGAGACCCACGGCCACACCCATCTGCAACCCATGAAACCCACGGCCATACCACCTGAGACCCACCCACCATACCAAATCCCAACAAGCCACAAGCCACAAATCACAAAACTGACAATCCGATCTCACCTCACAAATCATAAAAGTGGCAACCCAAACCCACAAATCTGATCTCACCTCCAATGCCCAAGAATCCAACCTCCACGTCGATGCCCATGAATCCAATCTCACCTCAATGTTGATGCCCACAATTCGATTTCACATGGGCTGGAGCCAGAGCCGAGAGGAGAGAATACAGAGAAGTGAGAGAGGAGAAAGAAAAGAGAAAGAGAGAAAAAAAATATACGCGTGTGGGAGTGAGAAGTGATCGTCCAGGACTAAAAAAAATATTCTTTGCTTATACCATTTAGCTTTTCTAGCAGCTAACTGTAATTATCACTCAAAATAATTTTGCTTTATCATCTTTGTTGTAGTGTGTTTTAAGTTTTTGTTGCTAAATGACTATTTAGTCATATAGTAGCCTTAAAAAAAAAAAAAAAAAAAAAAAAAGAGAATTGAATGGCTGAGAGAGAAAACAAATAATAAAATATTTATCCAAGATGCTACAATATCGTCATAAAAGTAAGACGATATTGTAGCAGTATTGTAAATTTTGTTACAATTTTACAAGTTTAGCAAGCCAGTTGTTGAGTACTTATGAGACTTGATGCTAAATATTGCTAACATATGGCATTTACAATTCCCATTGTGAATGCTCTAAGGGTTGGCAAATAGGCTGGTTAGGTCATAAATGAGTTGGATGTGTAATTACCTACTTATCCATTTATGATCTGTTTATATATAAATTAATTATCCATTACCAACTCAACCAATTTAATTAGTAACCCATTCATTTAATCCAATATGACTCAAATACCTCTAAAACTACTTGAATACTATCTTGACCACCAAAATTACCAAAATACCATCTAAAATGACCCAAATACCCCTACACTTCCAAAATTATCAATATACCCTTGGAGATCCAAAATTATCCTCAAAATCTTTAAAATGAGCAAAATATCGCAAAAATATTTAAAATGTGCAAAATACCCATAAATCTCTAAAATGACAAAAATACCCCCGATATCTATAAAATTTCCAAATATACTCAAAAACCACTAAAATGACCAAAATATAGCCAAAATCTTACCTCTAAAATCACCAAATATACTCAAAACCCACTAAAGTGACCAAAATACCTCCAAAATATCTAAAATGAGCAAAATACCCCATAAAACCTCTAAAATGTCCAAAATACCCCTGGAACCTAAAAAATGACCAAATACCTCCAAAACCTAAAAATGACCGTGTTGTACAATTTTAACCCTAAAACAATAAAATGATTATACAATGAATTAACTTATTATAATCAATTAATTCAAGCATGTGGCCACAATTTTAATGATTTAATGAATGAAACTAATAGTCATCAAATCTATAAAGCAAGCAAAGAAAGCATTAAAGAGAAAACATAACGAATATGATAACAAAGTGAAAAACAGATGTAGAACAACTTTAAAGAAAAATCCACTACAAGGGTGACCCACTCACCCCAATTAAGGTAATTTACTATAAAAGAGAAGTTTATAAACCTAGTTCAAAACCTTTACCATAGATAGTACCTAATAGCTGAACTTATTGTTGTGACTTAAAACAATTTTAGAATTTATGAACTCTTCATACATCACCCATTCACGAACATTTGATCACCACTATGATACATTGGGCTTTATGGTTTCAGTCTAATCAATTGGCAGCAACACTAGCATGAAATTTTCTTTCTAAACTTTTAAACTAATGAGTTGAAGAAACTAAGTGTGCATTTGGCATTAGAGATTTACTGAGCTTATTCTGCGTTTAGCTTATTTTTTAGCATCAAGTGGGTCCCTTTTCACTGTTAATGTAGGCCCATTCCCTGTGTAAAAAAGCTAGCATATTTTCGAGAGTTTTGCCCAATACGGTACCATTTAGCAACTATAATATTTTGAATTTTTCCCTTTCCCTTCAGCCCAGTCGTGCGAATTTGCAAAGAAGATCTCCTCTTCAATTCCCACAACCCGACTCTCTCCTCATTAATGCCACAACTCCTTTTTCTTTAATGCTCTTCAATTTTATATCTACCCACCAACAACCCAAATATCTGCTTCAAATCTGTCACTCTTTTCTTCCTTTATTTGGACAAACCCCTAATAGTGATATAGTGATTGGAAAAGACTGTGAGAGATCGAGAAAGACAAAGATGATGTAGCCATTATAAGGGAGATGAGCTGATGTGTCGGTGAGTTATTTAAATTTTTTTTTAAAAAATTTATTAATGTTTTTCCCTTTTGTTGGGTGTGGCTGAATTTTTAGGGTTTGTTAAAGAATAGAGATCAAATTTTTGGGTATTCTTTGATGATTATAATGGGTATGCTTTGATAATTATGAATATCAAATATAGTGATTTATTAGTTTATTACGATGAACAGAAAGTGCACTTGTTTCTCTTCCTCTGTGTGTGTCTAAGAAAAAAGAAATTTACTCACATCAAAGAAAGGAAAAGGGATATTCCATCTATTGCATAGAATTCCAATGAGGAGAGAGCACTTCACTTTCCTACAAACCATTGCTCCGTATCTTTCATCATTCTTGAGTATACAAAAAAAAGACCTTCTTCTGCAATGAGCTTACCATTATGAACACAAACATCCTTTGAGCCAAAGTGTTTTATATTCCAATTCTAGTAGTATGTGTGTGTGTGTGTGTGTGTGTTTTCTGGTATGTTGTGTCAGCTATGCAAGGTATTTTTCATTTGTTTTTTCTAGTATAATTGATGCTTTCCTAGGGTGTTTTTCATTTGTTTATTTTGGTATAATTGATGCTTTCTTGGGGTATCTTCCTCTGCTCTTGTATAGTTGTTTTCATCTTTAATACATTTACTTCCCTAGAAAAAAAAAAGTTGAATATGCCATGTTCTTTCTATGTAGTTTCGTTGGTCTTGTGAAGAGCCCATAGATTTTTCATCCCTTAAACTCAGTTCATAAGGAAGACCACAATCCATACTAAACTAGTAACAACTCCATAGTCTAGCTCCACAATCCATACTAAAGCAATAACAGCTCCACAGTAGTAGGAACAGCTCCACAGTCCTCACAACAGCGACAACAGTTTCACACAACAGCAGGAATAGCTTCATAGTAGGTAACTCTTTCATGATGATCTTAACAATTACACAATTATGACTTTGTTAAATTGTTACTCTTGTTTTTTGCATGTCTTTATGTACACAATGGTAGTTGTATTTTATTTAAATGAATGTGCATTAATGAAAATTTACACACAATGATGAGATTCTAATGAGGAACGTTTAATGGAATATGGCTTAAAAGGTGTTTGTGTTTTATATTTGTAATTTTTTAGCATGTGATTTATATGAAAGGATGCTTATAAGTACAGAATTTATTTATAGTCAAAATGGTTAAGGGGAAATTGAAGGATGTTGAACAAAAAGATGATCAAACATATTGGAAAGATCCAATAGAACTAAAAGCCCTTTGTGATTTATGTGCTGCTCAAGTCCTAGTAGGCAATAGGAGTGGAGGATATTTAAGAAAGGAAGGGTATGACGAAGTGATAAAATAGTTGAGGCTGATCAACAAAGTGGTGAATTAGGTCTAAACTAAAAACAAATGAGATCATCTGAGAAAGGTATGGAAGCAGCTTTTTGAGCATGAGACCAGGTTGGGTTATGATCCTGACACTGTAAAAATTGATGCAACTAATGAATGGTGGGAAAAAAAGTTTAAGGTTAGTTTACTTTAGAGAATGTTAACAACCTCAATTTTCTACAACTAAGAAATAGTACCATAACTATTGTTTGTAAACATGTAGGAATGTTCAAGTGCAAAAACGCTTCATACAAAAGGGGTTCTGAATGCAAGAGTTATGGAAATCATGTTTGAAGGCACTATTACAACTAGAAAAAATGCATAGACCCCAAATAGTCAAATACCAAAGGAAAGCATCGAAGGTTCTGGGGACTCTTCTGATAGTGAAGAATTTGTTGACCCTCGACGTGAGTCCCCTGTGGACGTTGATAGTGAAGAATTTGTTGAATGACCATTATTGTCAAGAGTAGGACCAAAAAGTAATAAGGGAAAAGGCTTGGCAAGAAATTTCTGACTCTTCAAAGGAATTCACAAGAAACGTGGTATAAAGTGTTCAGCTGTACAAGAAATGTCTGACTCTTTGAAGAGCATGACAGATGTCATCATTGAAAGTAAAAGTGTAAGTAATCCTATAGCATTTACTTCTGCAACAACTATTGAGGTACAAACAGTAATGGGAATGGTGTTGAGTCTTCCTGATATGCAATCGGGTCATAGAGTGAACTTTTGGTGTTGGAAGAATAGATGGAGAATTTTGAGAGAGATGTCCAACTATGATATACGAATTGAAGAACGCATTATTATTACTACAATGGTTCATAATTTTATTAGAGCACATGAAGATAGCGATATTGGACGAGGGCTTTCTAGACGGAACACATGTGAAAGTAGCGAGTAAGGTTATTATGATGAAATGACACATATGATCTCTTCTTTAGATGAACCTAAGATGAAAGTGGTTTAAAACAATATCACAGCATCGATATGTGAGATTCTTCCATCGTAGGACTTCCTTTGTTATTAATGTTATAGTTACCAGTCATATTATGGTATTTTTTTGTCAAAATCTAAAAACTTCTTGTTATAATTACCATTAACATTATGGTATTTTTTTTTTTGGTAACTCTAATTGATGGCTTTGATGAAATATGTATCTTAATTATGTTGGGGATTTCACCAAATCAAGGAGTAATAATGAAAAAACAAAATGAATACAATAAGCAAACAGAAATTATGATTGACTTGGAGGTACAATTGAATGTTATCCTTAAACAATATTTGTACCCATACACAAGTTGCTAATAGGTTTCTACAAACTTATTTCTAGGAAACAACCAAGTTTATTGGGTTCCACAAATAACAATTTTGAAAAATATCCACTAAATTTCTTGTGTTTCTTTTAACTTACTACAAATAGCAATAAAGGATACTAGAGTTTTCTTTTCTTTATTGATTTTGGTTGAGTTTTAGTAATTTATTATGTGATGTGATGTAATGATAGGGGTTTTTTTTCTTTGTTGATTTCATCCATGTATCTATTATCACACCACATCATTTTGAACAAAACTTATCACATCAACCCACTTATCCATGTCCCTAGAATCTGGAGGGAGTCGACAGAGACTAGAGAGTGGTCGAATGGGAACAATGCGTTGACAGAAAGAACATGTAGCTGAGATGGGAATAAATGATGAGAGGACACAATTTGAGCCAAGTTTCGCACATGACCAGAACACTTGTCATTATCTAAAGCTGCCACCTAACCTGGTTTGAAGGAAGTCCTCCAAATGGGTTTGCATGTAAACTTTGTCCTTAGAGCATCTCTAGCAGCCTCTCTAAATTTTTGTACTGTTTGGAGAGTAAACAGTGACATTTACTGATAGGCCACAATCTGAATGACCCTTTGTGATTAAACCAATTAATTAATTAGCCAAGTTATTAATTAATCAATTTAACATGTAAATATGTGGAAGCACAAACAAATCACCAAATAACTAAATATGCAGCGGAAATTAAATGACACGGTGATTTATTTACGAATGGGAAAAAACCTCGCAGCAAAAACCCCACCGGGTGATTTTCAAGTCACCACTCCCGAAACTCCACTATTATCAAATCAAGCGGTTACAAGTAAAGGAATCCCAAGTACCTTACCAACCTACAGTTGAACCCTTACCCCAATACCCAATTGGACTTGATCTGTAACGACAGTTCCCACCTTTGATGCACGGCTCCCAAGTACGTGACTAACTAATGCGCGGATCCCAGTACGTGACTTCGAAACACCAACTTAAGGAAGAAAGGTTGGCTGCAAAGTTCTTCAGTTCATCCTACACGATGAAGATCAGGAAGATGCTTGGTCACAAAACCCTATGGTGCAAAAATATAGCAACTTCTTCAGAGAAGATGAACTAGGTCAAGAACTTCGTCTTTGATCACAATTTGCTTGAACAGAGATTGCTCAATACTTTTGCAACTTGTGTCACACTTGACGGCTCTTAAAATAATCCTTTTATATGTTTAGAGTTTGGAGAAAAGAAGGCCCAAAAACATATTCACGGATCCCAAGAAAATCATATCTCAGATCATCATAACATGTATACACATATGCAATCTTGCGATATTTTTCACACACAAACGCAATATTCTTTAATACTTTTGATACATGTGCAGGTACAATGTGATTTGGCCATCACAAGGTTTTACATGTGCTAATGCATGCTCACTAAATTGTCTTACTGTTTTTGAAAATAAATTGGTTTAGACTTGTTTGGGTGTATGTGTGTTTTTGAGGATCATGAGCTTAAATTTTTGTTGAGGATGATTTTGAGAGCTTTATATGTGAGTGGATCTTTGGTTGAGGTGTATGTTGGATTGCATTCATGTCTATGTTTTCTTTTCTCGAAAAACTGCTTTTTCACCTGTCTCGACACCTCCTCGACACTCCTCGATACCTGGTTATCTGTCGAGCATCTCAGGCCTTTTTCTTATCGCAATCTCGACACTCTTCGACCCTGATGATTGATCGAGAAAGTTCCTATCTCCTCGATACTTCTCGATACTTATTGATCGATTGAGTTCTGTGCTTCGAACTGTTCCTTATTCCTCGATATTCTTGACACCTGAAGCTATCGACGGCCAAATCCTCGACACCTCCTCGACAACTTCCTTAATACCTCTCGACACCTCAGCTGTCGAGATTTGCTGAGGTGTCTATAAAAGGATTTTTCGTGATTTTTTTCACTCATTCCTCGATCTCTTCTCGATCTGTCCGAAGGCTTTTCATCTCTCAACCACTTTTCTCTCACTCAAATCTTCAAATCCTCTTCATTTTCGGCCTTCCTTGGTTTCAATCACTTGGTAAGTTCATTTTTCCTTTTTTTTCATGCATTGCATGTTTTGAAACCTAGTTTTTGGGATTTTTTGAAATTTTTGGGGTTTTTCAAAATTGATGAGTTTTTCTTGAAATTTTGGGTTGGGTTTTCACTTAAATGCTTTCAAAATGACATACATTGCATTCCATGAGCATTAGAATGATATTTACATGTATTTAGATGTGTGCTCTATACTGTGTGCTGGTAGGATTGGATTGGGCTGAGCCCATGATACCTTTTGCTTTGCATGTCACATGCTCATGCATTCTCATGATACATTCCTTTTGTTCATCATATTTTGCTCTATTTGAACTGTGTTGGGACTTTTTGATTGTATCCTCTCTATCTCTTTCTCATTCTTTTACTTTAGTAGTGTCTATGGCACCTAAACGTAAATCCACTTTTGCTCAAAACCTCTGCGTTCTGAAGCTTCCTCTTCTTCTGACTCTGCTCCTTTAACCTTCGTTCCGTGATGGAGATGCCACAAGGCATTTACGGAGAACTTTTCTCGACGAGGTGTTCATTCGGAACGCCAAGTCATTTTGGCAGACTTCGCCGACACTGACCTTCCCTCTGTCATTCACAGTAGGGGATGGGAGTCACTGTGTGACATCCCGGTCACTTGTCCTCTCGTGCTGATTCAGGAGTTTTACTCAACATGCATGGGATAGATCGTTCAGTACTTTCTTTTTCACTCGCGTTCGAGATACGCGCATCCTGTCACACCGCAGCTAGTTGCGGATGTGCTTAGGGTTCCTAGGATAGAGTTTTCTAACTATCCTTCTTGTGAACGTTTGAGGACTGTGTCCAAAGATGAGCTCATCTCTGCCTTTTGTCAGCGCCCTGCTGATTGGGGTGAGCATCAGTACACATCATGTAGGCTTTTTGCTAAAGGTTCTAGATTTCTAAACATGGTGATGACGTTTGTACTCCATCCTCTCTCTTACTACAACTCTATCACAGAGTATCGTGCTCGATTTTTGTTATCTCTTCTTGAGCATCTTACTATAGATTTTCCTTCTCACTTTATTCTTTCTATCATAGATGTTCATCTTGATTCGGTGTCCCGTGATAAGCTCATCTTTCCTTCCGCTATCACGAGGATCTTACACCATTTTTCTATTCCTTTCCTGTGTCCGACCACTTCATACACATTTGTGCCATAGATGCGCTACCACTGTAAAACGTAGTGAGGCGCAGTTTAGGTCGATAGACGGATTCCACTCCTCCCTCCCGTTCGGCTCCATCCAGATCAGCTCCATCTACATTTGCTCCTTCTTCCTCTACAGGCGATGTATCTCTAGGAGACATTATAGCGCAGCTGCAGTGCATGGACACTCGCCTTGATACACTCTCCGCTGAGCATATCAGGTAATGTTCGTGTTGGTCGTATTGCACGACGGCAGGAGACCATGGTGGTTTTTGCTCCAGAGGCTACTCCTTCACACCTACTCAGCAGCTTCAGATTCTGAGGATGATGATGATGATAATGATGGAGATGCTAGCTCTCTACTGATGAGATGTCTACATGACACTCTACCCTTTATCACTTGTGACAAAAGAGGAAGTAGTTTTGGATTATGAGAGTAGTCATCTTAGGGGGAGAGTTAGTATAAGACATTTTGATAGGAGGAGTGTTGATATTCTTGAGGGATGTAGTGAGGTTTTGATGTATCTTTTCTTTTCTATTCTTTATAGATACATTGATCTTGTATATGAGTCCTTTGACTATTTTTACATACATTGTACTTATACTTCTTTACATATGTGGATGTATGTTTCTTTCACCTTCTCTTCATGTGTTGTTTCTTCTCTATCTTTATACACATGTTCTTTATATTTGTATGCAATCTATTATTCTGTTTCACACAAGATGCCTGATGAGTTTTGTTAAAGTGTTTCAAAAATACAAGTTGTCAAAGTCTACTTGCCATAAACTCTCTTCTTGCAAAGTTTTTCAAGAGTTTGTGTTAAGATAGATTTTATTTATTCAACAAGTGAATATGAGTGTAGTGATTTATGACTTCTCTCATGTGTTCATTTGTTTGTTGTGGTTTTGTCACGATTGCCAAAGGGGAGATTGTTAGGACATATGTGTTTTCACTTGTTAAGAACATATGTCACTTATTTATGTAAATTGGCTAATCCTTTGACAAAACGCACTCTACTTGTAATTGGGTAGTTCTAGGTGTTTTTAATACTTCAAGAAAAAGGTTTCAAGGTCAAGTGTTGAAGTCATCAAGTCTGTCCAAGAAAAAGCAAGTTGAAGTGCAATTTCATTAAAGCTCGACACCTTCGAAGCTACCTCGACACCTGCTATCTGTCGAGATTTAAAATTTCAGATTTTCTGATATGATTTTCTTAGGATCCGTGAATATGCTTTTGGGCCTTCTTTTCTCCAAACCCTAAACATATAAAAGGATTGTTNGGAGATCAATCCATGGAGATGACACCAATGTTTTGACGAAGGAATTCAAAATGTTTGCTGTCAAGAGGTTTAGTGAACAAATCAGCCTTTTGATCATCAGTGTGGATAAACTCAAGAGTGAGAGTACCATTTTCGATAAGCTCCCTAATGAAGTGATGTCGAATCTCTATGTGTTTGGTTCGAGAATGCTGAACAGGGTTTTTAGAGATATTTATGGCACTGGTATTGTCACAGTAAATGGTGAGATGCTCTTGACAAATATCATAATCAAGAAGGAGTTTTTGCATCCAGAGGAGTTGGTGCAGCAGCTATCGGCAGTAATGTATTCAGCTTCTGCAGTAGATAATGAGATGGAGTTCTGCTTTTTGCTCATCCAAGAGACAAGATTGTTACCCACATAAAAACAACCCCCCGAAGTACTCTTTCTATCATCAGCATTACCAGCCCAATCAGCATCAGAGTACCCAGCTAAAACACCATTAGTGTCTTTGCTATACCACACACCAAACTCAGCAGTGGTTTTGACATACTTTATAATTCTTTTTAAAGCAGTCATGTGGGATTCCTTGGGATTAGCCTGATATCTAGCACACTCTCCAACACTATAACTAATGTCAGGTCTATTAGCAGTAAGATAAAGAAGACTACCTATCATGCTTCTATAAAGAGAGGGGTCAACATTCTTACCTAACAAGTCTACAGTGAGTTTAACATTTGGGATCATAGGGGTTCTAACAGAACTAGCAGATTCCAAACCAAACTTTTTCACAAGATTCTTAGCATATTTAGATTAAGAAAGGAATATACTTGAATCTTGTTGGCGAATCTGTAATCCTAGGAAGTGAGTCAGCTCTCCAATCATGCTTATCTCGAACTCGGCTTGCATGAGTTTTGAGAAGCCATGAGCAAGTTTATCCTTAGTCGACCCAAAGATGATATTATGAACATAGACTTCAGCAACTATCAACTCACCATCTTTCTTTTTGACGAAGAGAGTTTGATCAGTCTTTCCTCTTGTGAACCCATGTGACACCAGATATTGTGTGAGTCTATCATACCAGGCTCTAGGAGCTTCAACCCACAAAGTGCCTTTTTAAGGTACAACACATGATCCGAAAAGTGTGGATCAATGAACCCTTTTGGTTGAGCCACATAGACATCCTCTTTGAGTAACCCATTCAAGAAGGCAGTCTTTACATCCATCTAATAGAGTTTGAAATTCAGCTAACATGCTAGGGCAAGCAGAATTCTGATTGACTCCATTCGGGCAACTGGTGTAAATGTTTCATCATAGTCTACTCCTTCCATTTGCGAGTATCCTTGAGCCACAAGTCGAGCCTTGTTGCGAATCACATTGCCTTTTTCATCAGTCTTGTTGCGGAATATCCACTTTGTACCGATGATGTGCTCACCTTCTGGTCTAGGTATTAGAGTCCAATCATCATTCCTCTGAAACTGAAGTAGTTCATCATGCATTACTTCAACCCAACTTTCATCTTGTAGTGCTTCCTCAACTTTCTTGGGTTCAACCTGTGACAAATAACAAGAATAGGACACAAAGTTAGCAACACATTTATTGACTGTACGTTTCCTTAATGTGAGTTCATTCATGTTTCCCACAATAACTTCAGGAGGATGATTTAATTTGATTCTAGAGGAGGGTGCTTTTTCTTCATGAGACTCAGAATCTGGTGAAGTAGGAGCATTTGCAGAGTCTTCCATAATACTAGGAGTACTTGGGGACACAGGTTCTGGTTCAGCAATATCTTGAACTTCCCTGGGCTCAGGAGGAAGAATTTCTTTGGAGAGCTCCTCAATGCCTTTCTCAGAACTGGAATCTGACGACTCATCAATGGCCACATTTACTGTTTCCATTACCTTCAGAGTTCTCTTGTTGTATACCCGATAGGCCTTGCTTGTGGACGAGTATCCCAGAAATATGCCTTCATCGCTTTGAGAGTCAAACTTTCCCACATTCTCTCTATCCTGAAATACTTCACATTTGGCTTTCTTCCTTTCCATTTAATTTGTGACTTGCTTCCATCACCAAAAGTCACATTACCACCCTTTTTAGGCTCAAAGATCTTGAAGAGAGATTGATCTCCAGTCATGTGTCTTGAGCAACCGCTGTCAAGATACCATAGACATGTATTCATTACTTTGAAAGCAGACTTCATCATGAAACACACTTCATGCTTGGATGACAAATCAGAGGGAATGGTTCTTTCACTCAACTGCCTTTAATGAGCTAAGCCTTTAACTTTTACTCTTCTCAGACGAACTCCTTTGCACATTTTTATTCTGAGACAGTCTAGTTTCTTCTTAGCCAGACTGAGATCCTTTCCAATAGTCATTATAAAAGAATTCAAATAACTTTTAGACTTGTATTTTCTGAGACACTTAAACAAATAGTGATTAGAAAAACAAGATGTATTTGAAAACAAGGATCTCTTCAAACCGGTTATAGCCATGACAACAGGGGTCAATAGATCAACACAGCAAATATTAAACCTAATCAGAGTGTACCTGCTCTGATACAACTTGATAGGCCATAATTTGAATGACCCCTTGTGATTAAACCAATTAATTAATTAGTCAAGTTATTAATTAATCAATTTAACATGCAAATATGTGGAAGCACAAACAAATTACCAAATAACTAAATATGCAGCGAAAATTAAATGACACGGTGATTTGTTTATGAATGGGGAAAAACCTCGCAGCAAAAACCCCACCGGGTGATTTTCAGGTCACCACTCCCGAAACTCCACTATTATCAAATCAAGCAGTTACAAGTAAAAGAATACCAAGTACCTTACTAACCTACAGTTGAATCCTTACCCCAATACCCAATTGGACTTGATTTGTAGTGACAATTCCCACCTTTGATGCACGGTTCTCAAGTACGTGACTAACCAATGCACGGATCCCAGTATGCAACTTCAAAACACCAACTTAAGGAAGAAAGGTTGGTTGCAAAGTTCTTCAGTACATCCTACACGATGAAGATCAGGAAGATGCTTAGTCACAAAACCCTATGGTGCAAAAACACAACAACTTCTTCAGAGAAGATGAACTAGGTCAAGAACTTCGTTTTTGATCACAATTTGCTTGAACAGAGATTGCTCAATGCTTTTGCAACTTGTGTCACATTTGACTGCTCTTAAAATAATCCTTTTATATGTTTAGGGTTTGGAGAAAAGAAGGCCCAAAAACATATTCACGGATCCCAAGAAAATCAGATTAGAAAATCTGAAATTTTAAATCTCGACAGATAGCAGGTGTCAAGGTAGCTATCGAGAAAGTGTCGAGCTTTAATGAAATTGCACTTCAGCTTACTTTTTCTTGGACAGACTTGATGACTTCAACACTTGACTTTGAAATCTTGTTTCTTGAAGTATTAAAAACACCTAGAACTACCCAATTACAAGTAGAGTGCGTTTTGTCAAAGGATTAGCCAATTTACATGAATAAGTGACATATGTTCTTAACAAGTGAAAACACATATGTCCTAACATTTACCTTTACCTACCTACCTACTTTTTGAAATACACTTTTCAACAGATTCTTTATCCTTTCTCCATCTCATTTAAATATTATTTCTTCATTCTTTCTTTATTTATTTTTTAATCTTTCTTTATTATTTTTTAATCTTTTTTTATTCTTCTCCAATAAGTATATTTTTCAAATTCCTAACAACTATATTTTAAATTTCCCAATGGTAACATTTTCAAAATTTTCATCAATTATATAGGCTTTTTTTTAAGGGTCATATTTTTCAAACAGTAATATTTCTCAATAGTCATATGCTTCAAAAAGACATAAATTTTAAGATTTACATAGGTTTGATAAATTTCAAATTACATAGAATTTTTAAAGTACTTGTAAAAGACACATAGTCATGAAGATCAAGCCACAATTAGAAGTATTCATGAAGATCGCATGGTCTCCCATCTGTTGGCTAAAGAAATATTGTTTTAGCTTAAGAATAAAATCTAGAACTAACACACAATTGTAAAGAACATTATGTATTAAATTAACCCCACTCCTCCTATCAACAACCAGCAAATAAGTGAAGATACCAATAGGGGCTAGTCATGGGAAGCATGTATGAATCTCATCAGTACTACATTAAAGAATAAAAACATCAATACAAAATAAGTTTGACATTTCACAGTTAACACTAAACACTAAACCTGCCTGTTTCATTGTAGCAAGCTACTGATACAAAAGAAGCTTTATATTTTAAAAGCTAATGGAAATTAGATGTAAAGTTGAACATCATCTTGGATATATGTATATAGTACAGTATGATCACATTGCAACAAAAAAAAGTGAGTGACCCAACATATATCCTAGTCAGTAGAATCATATTGTAACCAAAAAAAAAAAAAAGTTTTAAGTGCTCTCTTAATCATACAAAACAAGAGCATTGATGAATATAATAGTCTAATGACTAGACCTTCATTTTTCAAGGATCTCCATTTGGCGCTGATGAATATATTCTTGCTGCACTGAAGACAACATACTTACATCCATCATCATAATCTCTGTTTCCTCCTTCACTTGTTTCATTCTAATTTTCTCCATTTCATTGTCCTCCTTCAATTTATCCAATCGCATTTTTTCCATTACATTTGCCTCTATCAAATTTTTCATAACCAATTCTATTTTCATTTTTTCCGTTTCAAGTTTTTTATCCTCAAGAAGAATTCGAGCCATCTCCTGCTCATGGTCTGCAATACGTCCTTTCTCAATATAAGCCATTTTCATCTCATTCATTTTTCTTTTTTCTTCCATCATAACATTCAATACATCTTCTATGTGAGAAGTCGTACCTTCTTTGCACTTTTGTTTCTTCAATCTTTCTTTTTCAGCTTTCACCCCTGGTGGTCTCTCCAAGTTTACAATTGGAACTTGTAGAGCATCATCATCCTCTAAATTTTCAAACTCCAGATTAGAAGGTGAAGATTCCTCAAATCTCCTTTTTTTTGGTTGTTGATTGTTAACAATAACCAACTATTTTGGTGAGTGCTTTAACAAATTCCAACAATGTTCAAACTGAAATTTGGTGCCCTGGATTGCATGATAAAGGTTTCTTGTTGCATCAAGCTAAAAAATTAACAAATAGATTATAGTTACTATCTTGAAACAGTTGGAATAAATTAGCAAATTAATACAAATTTCTTTATAAGATTTACCTTGCCTTCTTCAATCTTACCACTTTCATTCTTCGATTCAATTTGTGACAAAAACCCACAAAACTTATTGGTGCAAAGTTGAATCATTGACCATCAGGTCATAAGAGAACCCGCCGTATGCTCAGAAGTGAAGGTCTTCCACTTGTGGTAGTACTCCCAAATTCTCATCCAATATGTACAGCGTTTTTGGTTATTGCTTTTCACTACATCTTGGTTGACATTAAGAAAAGCAGACACAAGAAGAATGTCTTCTTCTATGGAGAAGTTGATGCCACGTTGTGATTTCTTATTTGTGGATTCAACTTGGGGTGGAGACATTTGGCTGAATGTTTGGGCTTGTGGAACACTGTCTTCATCACTAATATGTGAAGATCCAGACATATAATCATTATAGCTATCTTCTATAAGATTAGTGAATGATGTACCTCTTGGAATACCCGGATTCATCCCTAGTAACAAAAACAAAAAGTAAAAACACATAATGCTAAGGAATAAACATAGCAAGCTCTCTTCCATATGCATTTAGTTGACAGTTAACACAAATTACTTATTACAACTTATTCCATCACATGACATTATTAATAAGCATGTATGTCAAGATTGCCTTTAGTCGATAAAACTAGTGCAGCAACAAATGCAAAAATAAAGGCAATATTATGAGCATTGTTCATCCCTAAAAGCTACCTTATTACCCTCCAATTGTAACTCATTACCCTCTTATTAGCAATGTGGAATTACCATGATTAGCAATTTGAAAATTGAGACATCTTCCCCTTTACTTTCTTCCACTCTGCCACCAGTTCATCTCTTTGCAATCTATTGTACCACCCTTGCAACTGAAAATTATATCCAACCTCCAATCTTTTAGGTTCTGAAACATAAAGTATGGTAAAGACATATAACAGAACATATATCAACAAAACTGTTTTCTATTAACTCTCTATAATCTCCTGCTATCCACTGTTCTCCTTGCTAAATAAGTAAGTAATAGTATGATCCAACCCACAAGTTCCCCCTGCCTTCTCTGTTTTCCTCAGAGCAAGATTTCAATCATATTACTGTAACACATGAATCAATATGCATTGAAAAAAAAATAAAAGAGCAAGAAGAAGGAAGGAAGAAAGAAAGGGATTAAGCTTTGTATGAGAGAAGGCCTTAAGTTGAACAATTGGCATGCAAAAATAGAGATGAGGCCAAAAATTTTATTAAAAAATAAGAAACTAAAAGGAATCAGATTAGCTTATTGACTCTAAATAAGATTGATTAAATAGCTATAGATGAGATCAAGAAACAGAGTGAAAAAGAAAAACACAAATCAGAGATACATAGAAAAAACCCATAAATCTAAAACTAAATCCAGACAGTAGCGATAGCAAATCATGCAAAACCACCAAATCTAAAACTAAGCCAATAAATTCAAACATTAAAAAAAAAAAAAAAAAAAAAAAAAAAAAAAAACAAATTTTGGGTACCAATTTTCGTTGTAAAAAAAAAAAAAAAAAAAAAACCCATGAAATCAAATTTTGGGTACCAATTTTCGTTGTTGACCAATATTCTCAGATTTCCATTATTGACCGATGTTCTCGGATTTTCGTTCTTCCTCACTGGTGGTTGGGCCACGATTTGGGGTTCAAAATATTTGGGCAGATCGTTTTATGAGAGAGAGCTCTGTCGATTTTGTGCTTCACCGTTGTTTTCTGATGAGAAGCAAAGAGAGTTTTTTTTTCTAAAGAGAAGCAAGAGAGATACGGAGTGAAGAAGAAAGGGAAAGGAAGGAAAGAGAAAAAAGTATTTTTTTTAATTCAACCGGTATTATCTTAAGGGGAAATATTTTTTGCAGAAACTACAGTGATTTCTACAGTGCTCTCTAGGCCTGGAGAGCTACTGTAGCAAATCTAAAAAAAATTTAGAGGTTGTTGGAGGTCTTTTTTGGTGTGTTTGCTCTCCAAATTAGGCTTTAGAGAGCCTATTGGAGATGCTCTTAGATTGTTACGTAAATTACTTGTTGCTTACATGCTTTTTGGAATTTTTAAGAAATTAACTAGTGTATCTTCCTATGTTACACCAATCCATATATTAACAGGAATTTAACCGAGATTTCACTCTACCAATTTAACCGAGATTTCACTCTAGTTTATGTTTGATCTGGTTGACGACCCGATCCGACCCGAATAATGTTGCGTGGTTTTTAATGGGAGATTTTCTAAGGCTTAGTCCATGGGCTACAGCTTGGCCCTTGTGAAAATTTTTTTTTGGCCCGTTTTGTAGCTCATTGTAATCCTGTGCGCAAGATATAAAAGCCACTTTTGTGATTAGAGTTTGTTACTATTGTCGTATTTTTAGAGAGAGAGAGAGAGAGAGAGAGAGAGAGAGAGAGAAACACTGTAGCTGTACTTTGTATTTTTCTTTGATAATAGTGAAATCCCTGCAACTCTATGGACGTAGGCAAATTGCCGAACCACATAAATACTGTCTTATGCGTGTGATTATTTTTCTTTGACGTGTATTTTCTCTATTTTTTTTGTTTCTCACAGGTTGGAATTTAGGCTGAATTCCCAACACTATAGTATAGGCAAATGAGGCAGTCACTTAAGGCTCCCAAATTTTAATCAATATGGTGATTTTTTTTTTAATTATTGTAATTGCATTAATTAAACCCAAATATTAGCCAGTAAATAAAACAATATTTTTTCTATCAAATGAAAAACGAGAGAGAGAGAGAGAGAGAGAAATGTTACATCCAGAATATTTTTTATAACAAATCCTAAGTGGCAAGTTATTATTGATAAACAAAAAAGTAATTTCAACATTGGGTTCAAATTAGAATTAATAACAACTTAATACCTAAGATTTTTTTTTGAATATAGCACTTCTAAAAAATAGAGCAATACATAAAAAAATTTCATAATATTTTTCACAATAATTGAATTATCAAACTTTTATTAGTTTTTATTTTGGTTCACTACTAACATCACATTTTTACTTAACACTATCAGTCTGCCACATCAATAAACATGAAAAGTTTTGTCAAATTTTTTGTTTATAAACTTTCTCAAAAGAATTGTACCTGGTTAGTTAATAATTTTCTATCTTAAAAATAAAGTTTAAGTAGTATAATTTAAAAAAAAAATTATATTCAAGTATATAAAAAGCCTCAATTCAGTTTTCAGTTAAGGACTTAAGTGCATTAAGTCACCTTTTACCAACTACCAATTTTAAAAAGGGTTTATAAACACACCCACCGACGAAACTTTTTGTACTCAATTATCATAACATTAAAGTCAATAATCAGTATCTTTTAGCCTAAGCTATTTATAGAAAGCGTTCAAAAGGTGCTTGTTTTGGTTTTTATTTATTTTTTAATAACACAAGTAAAGCATGCTCCAATTAGATGATGCGGCCTAGCTACCAAGTTGGACTCGTGATGAGTCTAAACAAATAGTACAACGTTACTATTTTTATGGTAAATGAACTATTGAAGTATTACTAATATTGGAAAGATAATCTTAGGTAATTATGATCATGTTCTTGACATCTTGTTCAAAAAGTTTGTTCACGAATATTGTGATCACTCAATTTTGAGATGTATTATCTTTTTCTACAGGCAGTATTTTTCTCGTTCCACAGTAATATATATAGTCTAAAAGAACCACAGTATTTCCTCCTAAAAAAATCACAATGAGTTTGTTTTGCTGCACAATTTATTATTTTGTTTATTTAAACTAGTTTAGACTTTCTATTATTGTTATTAATTATCAATAAAAGAAAAACGTATGGAGATTGGGGGGGAGGGGGGGGGGGGGTTTGTATCATGTCAATTCATCAAGATTCCTCAATCTTAACATAATTCATTTATTGAACGGGTCAGTCGTGTTGACTTGTTTATCAAATTTTATCAAAATTTAAAAAAGAAAAAAGAAAAAACAAACAAATAAATAATTTTAATATAAAATTCAGAACTAATGAGTAACTGCATCACAAATAATATTTCAAAACTAAAGCATATCCTAATATTATAAATAATCAATCACAATATGTCAGAAAATAAACCATAACAACTAATAAGTTTATACACCTAGAGTTTGAAGGGTCTATTGATAAAATGTCAATAAATTAAACGGGTCAGACAGGAGTTTATGAGTTCAACACTAACTCAACCCGTTTATTAAACAAGTAACCGTGTCAACCTGAATATGACACAAATTTGTTAAGCTTTAATTTATAACCTTTTAATTTCAGCTTTAATTTATAACCTGTTAATTTCGTGTTGTGTTGTATCGGGTTCGTGGCTGGTGTCCAATTTTGCCACCCCTAATTGAAAGTTTGGCATGACATCACTTGTTTTTCAGTATAACATGGTTTTGGTTAGCCTGTGCATCTGCTAGCATATTTAACATTTCCATTTTAGAAAGTATATAATGTTTCAATTTAAGACAGTGGAAGTGCATGAAATGCAACAACAATTTTATTTTTCAAGTTGAGACCTTCGATCTAATTCAGCCGAGTCTTTCAGCTAATTAAAAAACTCACAAAAATGAAAACTCAATATGGAAATCATTTCGAGCACTTTGTCTATATGCATGCACGCGTATCTACATGCCTTTATGTCGGTTCCTTAGCTGTGTTTTAAGCAGCTCTTAAATTCAAGCTGCTTATGAATGATTGTTTGGATGAACTGCTGCCATAGCTTTAATTTCTTGATATCGGTTTCAAGTTGGAATTAATGACAGGTGCTTCTTGTGAATGCTAAGGACTTGCTACACCTGGCAAGTCTAAAATACCAGCTTTTTGGCTTATTATGATTGGTGCCACACCAAAAAAAAAAAAAAAACTACTTTTGTCGTCTTTTTCAACTATACTTTGAACTAGGTTTGTAAATGAACTAAGCCGCTTATAAATAGCACGAGCTTAGTTTGAGAAAAATTTTGTTTATGTTCGTTTGTTTAGAAAACAAGCTAAATTCAAGTCTTAAGTTTAGACTCGATTATTAAACGAGCCAAACTCAAACATAATAATGCGGTTGTGAACAAGCTCGTGAATAACAAAGATCCATTAAACTATATATAATATATAATATTATATTTTATATGTATACTTGTCTAAAAATTATATTAATATAAATTTAAAATTGGATTGTATAAGACTATAAGTTTGTTAATAGGTTCATATGATATTAAATTATTAGTTGTAGCTTATTGATGATATATATAGTCTATTAAATGTAAAAATTCATAGAATTGTGAAGAGGTAAAACATTTTAGTTATGGTTTCACAATACATAGGAAACAAATAAGTTAATCAAGTAGCTCTTAAACAAGCTCAAGCTTGCTCAAAAAGAAAATGAGCCAAACTTGAATATAAAGTCTTTGAGCTTGAAATTGGCTAGTGTGTGCTAATAAAAAAATTTAAATAAATATATTTGAACTTTTGATACTTGGCTTGACTTAGCTTGTTTAAAACCTTACTTTCGACAAATAAACAATTAGTCCCATAAACAAACTCAAAAGCATTTTACTGAAAGCAATGAAGAAAGTTTTGGACTCATGCTTAGGAAATAGGTTTCAAAAGTATTTGGGTGCGGCAAATAAGCACTCAGCAGCCTAGACAACTCAGGCCTAGGCCTAAGGCCTCACCATCCAAAAAAA
>NW_027069542.1:1033196-1096183 GCF_002906115.3 Quercus suber
AAAAAAAAAATTATATTCAAGTATATAAAAAGCCTCAATTCAGTTTTCAGTTAAGGACTTAAGTGCATTAAGTCACCTTTTACCAACTACCAATTTTAAAAAGGGTTTATAAACACACCCACCGACGAAACTTTTTGTACTCAATTATCATAACATTAAAGTCAATAATCAGTATCTTTTAGCCTAAGCTATTTATAGAAAGCGTTCAAAAGGTGCTTGTTTTGGTTTTTATTTATTTTTTAATAACACAAGTAAAGCATGCTCCAATTAGATGATGCGGCCTAGCTACCAAGTTGGACTCGTGATGAGTCTAAACAAATAGTACAACGTTACTATTTTTATGGTAAATGAACTATTGAAGTATTACTAATATTGGAAAGATAATCTTAGGTAATTATGATCATGTTCTTGACATCTTGTTCAAAAAGTTTGTTCACGAATATTGTGATCACTCAATTTTGAGATGTATTATCTTTTTCTACAGGCAGTATTTTTCTCGTTCCACAGTAATATATATAGTCTAAAAGAACCACAGTATTTCCTCCTAAAAAAATCACAATGAGTTTGTTTTGCTGCACAATTTATTATTTTGTTTATTTAAACTAGTTTAGACTTTCTATTATTGTTATTAATTATCAATAAAAGAAAAACGTATGGAGATTGGGGGGGAGGGGGGGGGGGGTTGGGTTTGATAACACTCCTACGTACGGGTCTTAGGCAATACATATTAAAATCGAAAGAAGAAAATATATATTAATGTAAAGAGTGTAAGCAGAAAAGGAAGGGAAAGCAAGGAGAATTATAGAATGCATGGGTTAACGTATAGTTTAGTCCAAATGGCCTACGTCCAAAACATAGAGCCTAAATAACTCATTTTTACAATGTTAAATTGTGTTTACAATAAACCTTAGTATATTATTTATGATAGCTAAACTAATCCTAGCTTTGGATTTAACAATATATTTGGGCCTTTTAAGCCACAACCTCTTTAACACAAGCTCGTAATATATATATATATATAATGCTCCCGCTCAAATTTATTTTTAAAGATTGATAATACCTTGAGTTTGGAATGTAAGCTCGTGAAAATTCCTTAAAGATGACCATACATGATCAAATTGAATGTATGATGGTCTATATACAAAACATGTAAAATGTTGACCCAAAAGTGACTACTATAGCTTAATAGTGGCTCTAGAAATATTTTTCAGGATGGTCATTATTGACTAAAATTTAATAAAAAGAGAACTTCATATATCCAAAAAAAAAAAAAAAAAACACGTGTTGAAAAGTAGTCAGTCAGTGTTGAACTGTTGATGGGTATTTTTGTCTTTTAATTTTTAAAACCTTTATCTTTTAAATTTTAATTGGCAGCAATCAGAGGATTCAGAACCGTACTTTTCTTTATCTCTTTGTTGTCTTTTTGTTCAGCCACCAACCTTTTGTTTAAAAAAATAACTGGATCAAAAATCAGATGCTACTAATCAGTTTGCTACTATTCTAATTGACCATAGTGTCATAAAAAAAATAAAAAAATGACCATGGTGAAAAAGACAAAAAAATCTCTCGACCACGTGTGGTCGGAGTTCCTGATATTCGATTCTTCATTTCTTAGCCAGAGGCAGGAGGAGACTTATCAATTTATATATTGCGTCTTGGTCAAACTCAAACTCAAAGCTCACTGCGCACTGGCCCACTTTGCAACCCAAACTTCTCTGCACTCACTTCACAAGCCAAAGCGACTTCGCTGTCTCACTTTTTTAATGCTATTCTTGCCAATGGGTAGACGCCATCTGTGCATGTACCACCCCAACTTCGGTCCCATCGAAGTCCATGACGCTGAAGTAGTACTAGTGGTCGACGAAGAAGAAGAAGAAGAAGATAACACAGTCACAAAGGGTGTGAGCTAATTTGTGCAGAGGAGATTCATGTCATGTGAGTGACTTCAGACTTCTGTTTTGGTTGTTTTTATTAATGGGTTTTCATTTTAGTATGTTGCTTTAAGGTCTGCATCAAGAAATTGAATAAGGATTAGTTCAAGGTATTGGAGTATTTTAATAAAATCATTATATTTCAATTAATGATTAAATGCTTATTTAAGTGAAAAAAAATTAAATCAATTTGTTTTCGTTAATAACAGATTGGTTTCAAATCAAAATGGTAATAGCATCAGTTTTCTTTCTAATAAGTTTGTATTCATTTGAGATTGAGAGTCATTTCCCATTATTTTTAACGTTACCATATTTTATTCAATATGATTATCATTTACTATCCATTTGATAGGATAGTCAAAGCAATAGTAAAGTACTAAGTTTCATTGGGTAAGAAACTAAAATATTTGATTCAATATGATTACTATTTACTATCCATTTGAGAGGATAGTCAAAGCAATAATAAAGTAATAAGTTTCATTGGGTAAGAAACTAAAATATTAAAGATTAATGGGTGTTGTTTGGATTTGTTTTGCCATGTAAAGTACTAAGTTTGGATTTGAAAATCATTGGGTAAGAAACTAAAATATTAAAGATTAATGGGTGTTGTTTGGATTTGATTCAATATGATTATCATTTACTATCCATTTGATAGGATAGTCAAAGCAATAGTAAAGTACTAAGTTTCATTGGTTTTCATGTGATGATGCTGGTCCTAAAGATTTGTAATAACTGTTAATGAAGTAATTATTCAGTAATATAGATGCAATGTTTGATCCTCTCACATAATTATGGGTCCCATTAATTAAATTCATAATAGGATCCATTATTCATATAAGAAGAGTGAGCACTGGTTCTGGAGTATTCAAAAAGTTTTCCTGTCCCCATGAGCTTTAGTTCTAGTAACACTTCTCTTCTTGTAAAAAATGAGATGGAAGGTGAGGTCATGGATTCAAGATCCTCTAGACAAGTGAGTAAATTATTAATTTAAAAAGAAAAAAAGGCATAATATGGGGTATAGCAAACTAGGGATGCCTCATAGACAATTAGAAATAAACACAAGAGGAAAGCTTGCATGTGAACTTGCCTGGCAATATGGAGGAAAACAAGGATGTTCTGTGCTAATACTTAGATTTGAAGCCCACTGATTTATTTATTTTAGTCTGTTGAGGCATCAGATTTACAAGGGTGGAATTAATTGGATTTGGTAAAGGTAGAAACAATAATTATGTAACTTAACTTGATCATCAATGTTTATTGAGCTTGGGTGCTCCTTAGTTGCACAACATTGTATGGTAATCCACAGATTTAAAATCTCCAAGTTTAAGATTTTTTATGTGGAAAGGGTGCACGGTGGGATTAGGATGTTATAATAGATTATGGCCTTGTTTGGAGTTATTGTTTTGGTGATACTACTTATAGTTATAATGAAAGCTTATCAAATTCTACACACCATATATACTGACATTAGCTTGTTGCCTATCAACACATTTAGCATTGATGACCTTCTCATATGGTTCACATAAATTGCATTTTTTTATATGTGGATCATGATAAAGCTAATTTGGTTTTTGGTTATTAATTTTGTTAAACTTACCTATATTTTCTATGTGCTAGTTGAGATCAACTACATAGAACTCAGTGTATTCTGGAAAAGATTGTTAAAGAAACTATATATGTAAGGCATTGACCTATTTCTATTCTACACACCAACCCTGTTGTGCAAGAGTGAAAAAAAGAAAAGAAAAAAGACTCTTCTTCCACACTGTATAATGGCCCCTAACCCTTCAACCACAAGAACATGCAAGCACCTAAACAACAGTGCCACATAGGGGACTAGTATTAGCCCTCTCCTTGATTGTGTAAAGTAAATCTTCTAGCAAAATAATCTGAGATCTTTTGCTCTACTTGATGGTATCTACATGTAAACTATCTAACTCCCTCTGATCATAACACGTTTTCTTGGGGAACTAAACCCTCTTGTATCGCTTGGCTGCAGCTCTTTTTTTTCTATGGCCTGCCATTACATTGTATCGGGTTCGTGGCTGGTGTCCAATTTTGCCACCCCTAATTGAAAGTTTGGCATGACATCACTTGTTTTTCAGTATAACATGGTTTTGGTTAGCCTGTGCATCTGCTAGCATATTTAACATTTCCATTTTAGAAAGTATATAATGTTTCAATTTAAGACAGTGGAAGTGCATGAAATGCAACAACAATTTTATTTTTCAAGTTGAGACCTTCGATCTAATTCAGCCGAGTCTTTCAGCTAATTAAAAAACTCACAAAAATGAAAACTCAATATGGAAATCATTTCGAGCACTTTGTCTATATGCATGCACGCGTATCTACATGCCTTTATGTCGGTTCCTTAGCTGTGTTTTAAGCAGCTCTTAAATTCAAGCTGCTTATGAATGATTGTTTGGATGAACTGCTGCCATAGCTTTAATTTCTTGATATCGGTTTCAAGTTGGAATTAATGACAGGTGCTTCTTGTGAATGCTAAGGACTTGCTACACCTGGCAAGTCTAAAATACCAGCTTTTTGGCTTATTATGATTGGTGCCACACCAAAAAAAAAAAAAAAACTACTTTTGTCGTCTTTTTCAACTATACTTTGAACTAGGTTTGTAAATGAACTAAGCCGCTTATAAATAGCACGAGCTTAGTTTGAGAAAAATTTTGTTTATGTTCGTTTGTTTAGAAAACAAGCTAAATTCAAGTCTTAAGTTTAGACTCGATTATTAAACGAGCCAAACTCAAACATAATAATGCGGTTGTGAACAAGCTCGTGAATAACAAAGATCCATTAAACTATATATAATATATAATATTATATTTTATATGTATACTTGTCTAAAAATTATATTAATATAAATTTAAAATTGGATTGTATAAGACTATAAGTTTGTTAATAGGTTCATATGATATTAAATTATTATTTGTAGCTTATTGATGATATATATAGTCTATTAAATGTAAAAATTCATAGAATTGTGAAGAGGTAAAACATTTTAGTTATGGTTTCACAATACATAGGAAACAAATAAGTTAATCAAGTAGCTCTTAAACAAGCTCAAGCTTGCTCAAAAAGAAAATGAGCCAAACTTGAATATAAAGTCTTTGAGCTTGAAATTGGCTAGTGTGTGCTAATAAAAAAAATTAAATAAATATATTTGAACTTTTGATACTTGGCTTGACTTAGCTTGTTTAAAACCTTACTTTCGACAAATAAACAATTAGTCCCATAAACAAACTCAAAAGCATTTTACTGAAAGCAATGAAGAAAGTTTTGGACTCATGCTTAGGAAATAGGTTTCAAAAGTATTTGGGTGCGGCAAATAAGCACTCAGCAGCCTAGACAACTCAGGCCTAGGCCTAAGGCCTCACCATCCAAAAAAAAAAAAAAAATGTCCGTTAGGGAAAAAGGCCCCTCCCCCATTTTCTAAGGCCCAAAATTTTAATGATTGTGCACATTTTTTATATATACTAAAGATATCACAAATTTTACTATAAACTTACAAATTAACATGTCATTGATCAACAAAAAAAGTAATTTAGACATTTATTAATTAGATTGATGAAATTCATCAATCATAGTCATTGTCACATCATATGATGAACATTTTGTAATGTTTTTAACGCATTTTTCCTTTTCATTTCTATCAAGACTCCCAAAATATAAGACCTGAAAGCCTAAAATGTTTTTAAAATTTTTTTTGCAAATGTGTTAAATCATCAATTATAGATTAATCTCCCATGATAGTTTGAGACTAATTTTTGTAAACCGATATCCCACAAAATCACACACAAAATAATCTCTCTCTCTCTCTCTCTCTCTCTCTCTCTCTCTTAAAAATAAGATATAAAATTAAAAATTATAGTTCATGTGACCGAAGGTGGGAAGATATGAAAAAAAATCTTGTTAATAATCACCGCTGGCTTTTTTATTTGGAATATTAGTTTCATTCTTGAAGACTTGAAGCGGAACTTATTGGGTTGTCAGTATGTGAAAAAAGGTCTCCCTTGCATCTGAATTAGACATATGGCATACAAAATTAGTGAACATAAAGTGAGAAATTAAAATGCAGGACAAAGAGTTTTTTGTTGGGACACTTTAGAATTACGGAGTTTATACTTAATCCACGAACCTACTAATTTTATCTTAAATAAGATTATTAATTACACTACTATGATTATAGATTTTAATAATTATCTCAACTATAAAATATTTAAATATCAACTTATTTATATTTTAAAATAACTTTTTCTCTCCTGTGACTAGGAGTTCTCTCTCTCTCTCGTGCAACTACAAGACACTTCCCTCCCTTAGTTTAGCTAGGGGCTTGTTTTTGTTTCTTTTTTGTCTCTGTTTTTTGATAAGATGGCAAAGGACGATATCAACAGTTTGGAAAATATGAAGTTGACCGTGGAGGAGGAAGAAGTTATAGCTATATCAGATGAAGGTCGTAAGGAAGAAATTGAAAGCTGCACTCTTAATTTGGTTGGAAAGTTCCTTGCGTGTAAACATTTCAAAAGAAAAGTGGCCTAAACTACACTGAGAAGAGCATGGGGGCTTGAGGATGGGCTGCAAATTGTGGAAGTTGAGTCGAACCTGTTTCAATTCAAATTTGACTCTGAGTTTGAGTTGGTTTGGGTGTTGAAGGGAGGACCGTGGACATTTGATAATCAAGTTCTATTGATGCGCAAATGGCAACCAGGGATGATTACAAAGAATGTTCAGTTCGATACGATCTCTTTATGGGTGCAAATATGGGGAGCTCCTTTTGATATGGCTTGCCCAAAAGTTGCGGAGGAAGTAGGTAGACGCATTGGAGAGGTTGAAGAAGTCGAGAAACGGTGAAGACAGGACTTGCAAAACTTGTTTATGAGAGTGAAGGTGGCCATCCCAATATCAAAACCGGTGCACAGAGGAGGTTTCCTAGCAGGGTCTGATGGCAAAAAGACTTGGGTGTCTTTCAAGTATGAGAGATTACCAATGTTTTGCCATCACTGTGGGCTACTAGTGCATGATTTGAAGCACTGTGCCAGTTATTTTGCAGCCATTAAAAATAAGAAGGAAGTACCATGTCAATATGGGGAGTGGTTGAAGGCGAGTGGAGGAAGACAGATGGCCAGGGGAGGAAATGATTTCCAAGCCGATCAGGTGGTGGATGAAGGAGGCCAGAATTCGACTGGTCAAGGAGTGGCGACGGAGGAGCAAAACAAGGAAAACCCTAGGGATCACATAGAAGTTGAAAAAGGGGAGGGTGGAAATCTAGGGACAGTTACAGATTGTGTGATTAATGCCCCTGAAATCATGGAGGGGATTGATATGATTATGGAGGGGAAGGATTCGGATTGCATGGGCAACAGCTCATAGAATTTAATCCATGTGAACATAGGAGTTAAAGGAGGTGCTAGGGTGCACATGTAGAGTAACGTAACAAAGGAGGATGAGGTGCACGTGGAAGACAGGGAGTGTGCTAGGCCAAAAAATTTAAAAAATAAGCCCACTTGGACTAGGCCGGCCTGTATGGTTGATGGGCAGGAAGTATTAACCCAACAAAGCTCTGTAAAGTTGGGTAAGAAAGGTTTGCCTCAATGGGATGAGCAATCTGTAACAGAGGAGGAGGGCATACAAGAAAACGTGAGAAGCTTCATGGAGGAGAAATTGAAAAACGAGCGGCCGTGGTGCGAGACCATCCCCGCCGGGCATAATGAGAGTATTAAGTTGGAACTGCCAAGAGCTTGGGAACCCTTGGACAGTTTGAGGCCTTTGCAAACTTGTGAGGGAACAAACTCCCAAGGTGTGTTTCTTAATGGAGACTCGCCTAGACAAGGAAGGGTAAGAAAAGCATTGCAAAGAATTACCATTTCAAAATAAATTAATAGTTGAGAAACCAGATTCAGGAAGGGGTTTGGCGCTTCTTTGGAAATCAGGGGTGAAGTTGGAGGTGGTGAATTACACAAACAACCATATTTTGGCTAAAGTTGTGTAAGAGGATGGATTTGAGTGGTATTTAACAGGTTTTTACGGCTGGCTTGAAGCTAGCCAAAAACACAAATCTTGGGCTCTCTTGTCACGCCTAGCTACGTTGGTTGAGGGGCCATGGTATTGCATTGGAGATTTTAATGCTATTTTACTCTCCTCTGAAAAGCAAAGTAAGCACCTACCACCATACAAGTAGATGGAGGATTTTAGTTTGGCACTGGAATCGTGTAGGTTGGTTGATATTGGTTTTTGTGGCTATCCCTTTACCTGGAATAACAAGAGATTGGGGGATGCTAACACAAAGGAAAGGCTGGATCGGGTAGCAGTAAACTCGGAGTGGAGGGAGAGGTTTCCAGCTAATACACTCACACACTTATTTTCTCATGCTTCGGATCATGCACCACTTGTATTACAGACCATGACTGACAACAGGTTAAGATGCAGAGGGGCAAATGGCTTTAAATTTGAAGAGTCATGGTTATTATGGGATGATTGTGAAAGAATGGTGGCTGATTCGTGGACTGTTGGGCATGCAGGGGTAGTTTCGGCCATGTCAAGTATCAAAGATAAAATAGAGAACTGTGGGGTTGACTTTCATGCGTGGGGTTCCTCCAAAACAAAACTAGATGTGGATGAGATTAAAAGGTTACAAGCTGTGCTGGAGAGAATGAATAAAAGGGAGCCTTCTGAAGAGACAAGGGCCAAATATTTGGAAGCCAGTAGATCTCTTGATGCACTACTCCTTAAGCAAGAGATTTTCTGGTACCAACGCTCTCGGGTTTCTTGGCTTAAATATGGAGACAAAAATACAAAATATTTTCATTCAAAGGCTTCACAGAGGCGGAGAAGAAATTTTATTATAGGGATTAGAGGTAAGCAAAATAATTGGGTGGAGGAGATGGATGATATTGTGGAAGTGGCAACTGGTTACTTTGAGACCATTGTTACTTTAGGTAGTAGCAATAGAATGGAAGAGTGCATTGATTCAGTATCTCACAAAGTAACAAATGATATGAGGGAATTTTTTTCAGTGAATATAGTGTAGATGAAATTAAAGCAACGTTGTTTCAGATGGGACCAACCAAGGCTCCTGGACTAGATTGTATGAATGCCCTATTTTATCAGAAATTTTGGCATATTGTAGGTAATGATGTAATTGTTGCTGTGTTAGATTTTTTGAATTCTGGTTTTATGTCGCTTGAAATAAATTACACCCATATTTTGCTCATCCCTGAAATAAAAAATTTGGAGAAAATTACAGACTATAGAGCCATTAGTCTTTGCAATGTAATCTACAAAATTATTTCAAAGGTCTTAGCCAATAGACTTAAGATGATACTCCCACAGTTAATTTCTCCTTCACAGAGTGCCTTTGTCCCTGGCCACCTGATTACTAATAATGTGTTAGTTGCATATGAAACCTTGCATGCTATGAATAATAAGAGATCTGGTAAAAAAGGCTCTCTTGCTTTAAAATTGGACATGAGTAAAGCGCATGACAGGGTCGAATGGGGTTTTCTGAAGAGCATTATGTTTAAAATGGGTTTGTCAGATATATGGATTGATAGAGTTATATGTTGTGTGACGTCTGCATCTTTCTCTATGCATATTAATGGAAAAGCTTATGGTAATATTCACCCTTCTAGAGGGATTCGACATGGAGACCCTTTATCACCCTATTTGCTCCTTTGTGAAGAAGGTTTTACATCACTTTTGGCTAGAGCATAAAATGAAGGGCGTATCCATGAGGTGGCCGTGTGTAGACGTGCACCCTCTATATCTCACTTGTTATTTGTAGATGATTCTTTATTGTTTTGTAGAGCCACCGAAGGGGAGGTGCAGGTTATTTCTGAATTATTGCAGACATATGCAGATGCCTCAGGACAATGCATTAATTTTGATAAGTCCTCAGTCTACTTTAGTACAAATACAGCCACAGATCAAAGGGAGAGAATTAAGGGGGAGTTAGGTGTTCGTGAGGTGGATAGGTTTGAATCCTATTTGGGGTTCCCCATATTGGTTGGCCGTGCTAAATATCAAACTTTCTCTTTTATCAAGGACAGAGTATGGAAGAAGATCTAGGGTTGGAAGAGGCAATTGTTATCAAAAGTAGGGAAGGAAATTCTTATTAAAGCAGTAGCACAGTCTATCCCTACATACACTATGGGAGTTTTTCTTCTACCGATGAGGTTGTGCAATGACTTGATTGTAATGTGTGCAAAGTTATGGTGGGGACAGATTGGTAATGAAAGAAAAATCCATTGAAAGAGCTGGAATGCACTAACACCATCTAAGAAGGAGGGGGGAATGGGGTTTCGTGACCTACAGAATTTTAACTTAGCAATGTTGGCCAAGCAAGGATAGAGACTATTACAGGATGAGGATTTGTTGGTGGATGTGCCTAATAGTTCTTTTATGTGGAAAATTTTATTGGCAGCCTAACCATTGCTAAAGAAGGGAAGCTGCTGGAGGGTAGGGAATGGTAACTCCATTCAGATTATGCATGAAAAGTGGATCCCAAATCACCTTAGCAACCAGGTATTACAGCAACCATGTGAAATGGATGGAGAAAGGAGAGTCAACGAGCTTATAGATGAGACAAGGCATGAGTGGGACCAAGTGTTGATTAGAGAGATGTTTTCCAGGGAGGAGGCAAAAGCAATAATTCACATTCCATTAAGCAAAAGAGATGTACCAAACTCTGTCGTGTGGCTTCCTAATAAGGATGGGGTTACTATTCAGTTAAATCGAGGTATGTTATTGTCAGGTTGCTCACCAAAGAAATTGATGGCATGGTAAGAAGTTCGACTGGGCAGAATAGGAGGTTGATTTGGCAATGGTTGTGGATGCTTCACCTACCAAATAAGATCAAAATATTTGGTTGGAGAGCTTGCCATGATATTTTGCCAACAAAAGAGAATTTGGTCTGGCGAAAAATCACAGAGGATAGCATGTGTAAGCTCTGTTAGCAAGGTCTAGAAACAGGGATCCATGTCTTGTGGGATTGTGGAGTAGCTAGAGGTATTTGGGCGGGCAGCAAGGGCAGATTGCAGAAAAGTATAGGTGGACAAGCAGATTTTATTCATTTGTTTGAGGAATTAATGGATAGGCTGTCAAGGGAGGAGCTTGAAGCTTTTCTGGTGCAATGTTGGCTTATTTGGAACCAAAGAAACTTTGTTTTACATGGAGGTTCTGTGCAGGATCCTACTCGTTTGGTTCAGCGAGCTGCGGACATACTGGATGAGTATAATGAGGTGCAAGAGCATTTGGTTATCTCATCTCAAGTTGAACAGGTGCAGCAATGGGAGCCACCAACGGGTTACTCTTACAAGATTAACGTCGACGCGGCGGTTTTCACTGAGATAAATGCTTCAGGTTTCAGAGTGGTGGTGTGCAATGAGAGGGTTGAAGTTATGGCATCCCTAGCAGCCAAAGGTCCACCGATACAGGATAGTGAAGAAGCGGAACTGCTTGCCTGTTGTAAAGCATTGGAGTTTGCTCTGGCTTCATGGACGTGGTGCTGGAGGGAGACAGCTTGAACATGATGCTGGCTATCTCAACTGGGTAAGCCAATAGATTACGTTTGGGTCATATCTATGAGGACATCCAGTGCCTTGCTACAAGTTTTCGAAGCTATTATGTTAGATCTGTCAAACGTAGTGCAAACAGTGTAGCACATGCACTTGCTCATTTTGCTAAGAATGTAGAGGATGAATTAGTTTGGCTGGAGGAATCCCCACCACCAGCACTTGAGGCATTGTATTTTGACTTTCATCATTTTTAATCAATGAATGATATTTGATGTTGTTTTCAAAAAAAAAAAAAAAAAAATCCGTATCTATATATATAATATCTAAAAGCATAGTATGTATTATTACTACACTCTTATTGAGCTAAGTCAAGATAGAATTGCAGTCCACTTCGATTAATTGTAGTCTACGTTCATTTAGGTTTAACATTTTTATTATTATGCTGTTAAGGTTATATATATATATATATAAGTAATGAATTTACTTATATTTGCTTCCATTTTAGGTTATTCAAGATGTATAGAAAATGAACTGTTTGTAAGAAACACTAGAAACAAATTTCAACCACACATTATATTATTTACAAAATATCTCGCCTTATATAATAATTTTTTTGAGGAAAAGGAAAGTAAATTTTATTAAAGTAAATCAAATTGGAATATATCATCCAAATAACTAGGCAGATCTGCTACCCATACATTAGAGTTTTTAGATACAACTGCTCTTCTAGCTAAAGCGCGAACCAACCTATTCACCTCCCTTCTTACATGCTGAAACTGACAGTGCTGGAGAGTGCTCCCTAGACTTTGAGTTTCCTCAACAATATGGCCATACAAAGTGTTACATTGGCCTGAGTTATTCAAAGCCTGGATTACCTGTAGACAATCCCTCCTATCATCACTTGGAACAAGCTTAACTCCTTAGCAAATACCACTGTCCTTCTTGCTGCCAACACTTCCAACTCCATGATTAGGCCATTGCAATTTTTTGGCTTAATGCTGCAATGACATTCCCTTCATGATCTCAGTACACCACCCCAATACCAACACAGCCCGAGTTCTCAAAAAAACGCTGCATCAAAATTAGCGTTGTAACAATGCTCAGGAGGAGGGGACCAATGGTCCAGGGGACGACATACATTCACTCAGGGAGCTTGTTTATATACGTCAAAATACTCCATAACCAAATCCTTAGCTTTGGCACTAATCTCATGAAGTGCCCATGAAGGTTGGTGTTCTCTCTAATGATTTCGCCACTGCCATAGACACCAAGAAATAGTAGAAAACAAAGCAACTCGAAAACCCGAGCTATTTTGGAATATGACTTCCATAAGATCCACAAAAGACCTGTACTATTTTTTATACAAAACATTGAAGCCAGGACTTGACTTCCACACTACCTAAGCATGATCACATAACCAAAGATAATGCACAAGAGTTTCCTGATGATCATCATAAAGAGGGCATGTTTCATCCACTAGAATATGTCGAGATTTCAAATTTTACTTTGTAGGAAGGGAGTATTTTGCTGCGTGCCAAATAAAATAACGGATCTTATTAGGAGCCCAGATCTCCCTAATTTTCTTCCAAACACTCTGAGAACTATCCAAAGAAGAGGAGCTCATATTAGAGTTTGCCTCATCAGCGACCAACATACAATAAGCACTTCGAACACTATAGTCACCACTAGAAGTTAAATGCCAATTCAAAATGTCCTCGCACAAGCTTCACTCACATGAATCTTGCTCACCATCTCAGCCTCCCACAGGTAGAAATTACTCTTTAAACGACCCGGTCCCATATTCTAGTGTTTGGGTAAAACAAATCACTCACTCGATTCACTGTTGAACTAGCTCTAGGTGACACAATTTTGCTGTAGTTGGAATCAAGAAGCCACTTGTGGTTCCAAACATCTATCATATGCCCATTCTCTACTTGCCAAATAGTCCTTTTATTAATCACTTCACGAGCTTGCAAAATACTTCTCCATGCATAAGAGCATTTCGGATGAATTGGAGCATCTAGAGTACTACTATTAGGAAAATACTTTGCACTAAAAACTCTATATAGGAGTGTATCTTTTTGGTGAATAAGTCTCCAAACCTGTTTGGCTAGCAAGACATTATTGAACTTTTGTATGTCTCAAAAGCCTATACCCCTTACTGATTTTGAGGAATACAAAAAACTTCATTTAACCTAGTGTATCTTCTTTGAATCACCATGACCCCACCAAAATTTTCGAATCATTGCTTCTATATCTTTGCACAATCCAACTAGTAATTTAAAAACACTCATTGAGTAAGCCGGAATAGACTAGACCATTGCCTTGATCATGAGTTCCTTACCAGCTTATGACAAAAGCTTCTCCTTCCACCCTTGCATCCTTACCCATATCCTTTCTTTGACCAGAGTAACACATGCTTCCTGCCAACAAAAGAAGGGAGCCCTAAGAATTTCTCATAATGTTGTATTGTCGGGGCATTAAAAGACACTTTAGCTGCTTCCTGGGTTCGTTCATCCATGTTCTCGCTAAAAAATAAGGTTGTCTTCTCCTTGTTTATCATTTGACCCGAGGCTACTTCATAATAAGCTAACAAATCTTGAATTTTCTTTGCATTCCTCCAAGGTAGATCTACAAAATAATAAATAATCATTTGCAAAAAAAGATTAGTAAGTTTTGGGCCATTTCTGTAAATAGGAAAACCCTGAATTTCCCCTTCTGCTGCCGCATTCCTCAATAAAGCATTCAACCCTTCCGCACAAAACAGGGATAAATAAGGAGAAACAGGGTCCCCTTGTCTTAAACCCCTTGATGATGTAATCATACCCTTCGATTCTCCATTCACAAGTATGGAATAAGACACTGTGGTAATACATTTCATAATCAAAGCCAACCACGAATCTTGAAAACCCAACTTTAGGAGAATTTTTTTCAATGAAAATCAACTCCACCTTGTCATAAGTTTTGCTCATATCTAGCTTGAGAGCCATAAAATAATTTCTTTCTTGAACAATTAGTCTTCATATGACGGAAGGATTCAAAAGCTATTAAGATATTATCAGTAATCAATCTATCAACAGTAAAGGCACTTTGAGTTTCTGAAATAATAGAATTAAGTAGTGGCTTGAGTTGGTTAGCAATCACCTTACTAACAATCTTATAAATCACATTACAGAGTCTAAGATGGTGTTTGGATTGCTAATAACCCATATCTCAAACTCATAACTCATATCTTTGATCACAATAACTCAAATCTCTCTACAATTTGTTTTTGGTTCCAAAATTGAGTTATATCTCTCACTCTTTAACTTTAATTTTTGGCAAAATGGTGGAGCCCACCTGCTGGTATTGCACAGAATGGTAACATGGCTACCCATCACAAAACCCATAAAGAGACCGAAAGCCACAAACAAAATGGTAACATCTCACTCTTTCAATTCATTTTTCTGCTTTGCCATGCTTATCACAAAACCCAAAAAGAGACCAAAATCTATAAGTCAAAAACCCCATCCCACGCTGCCAACAACACCATCATCGTCCAAACCTAGCAAGAAATTCACCAAAGACGGGTCAGAAAACCCTTTGTTAAGCAAACCCCACCCATTCAACGCAATAAAAAACCAGTCCTCAGCCATAGTTGTGGGTTTGTGTTTGTGTGTTTGATCGGTGAACATGGTGGAGTTAGTCTGAAGAAGAAAGAAAGAAAAAAAAAAAAAAAAAGACAGAAGAAAAGAGAAAGTAAGAAAAAACCAGCAAAAAGAAAGAGAAAATAAAAACCGTTGGCGGTGGAGTGGGTCTAAAGAAGAAAGAAAGAAGAAGAAAAAAAAGAGGATGTTGGTGGTGGAGTTGTTTGAAGAAGAAAGAAAGAAGAAAGAAGAAAAAAAAGAACAAGCAAAGTGGTATGAATTGACTTGATAGTGACAAGTCAAAAAAATGGGTCCTACAAATTTGATTTTTTTTACAACTTTGCCACTATAACTCATATTCCATAACTTAAAAACACAAAAAATTTGTTTTCAATTTTCATCACTGAAACTCAATTTTTTGAGTTTTGAGTTATGGAAACAACACTAAAAAATTTTCCCAAACAAACCTTTTTTTGTGGGTCCCACATTTTTTGGATTATGGGTGATGGAAACTAAGTTATATAACTCAGTTTCCACCCAATTCAAACAACCCCTAAAATAAGTCTAAACCACTCTTTCTAAATTATGAACTTTTGGAATCAAAGTGATAAAAGAGTGATTTATGGATTTTAGGAGGGAACCCGAATTTAAACTAGACAAAATAGCGTGAGTAACATCCATACTTACATCAGTCTAGTAAGTTTGAAAACATAAGGGGGCATCCTATCTAGACTTGGGGCTTTTAGCAAAGCCATCTCCTTGATTGCTACATCCACCTCTTCAACAATATAGGGCCGTGCAAGATCTGCCATCATCTCATTAGTTACCACGGCTTGAATTGCATCCAAAATAGCTCTAAATCATGTGGATTTGAGGAAGTGAAAAGATGTGTATAGAAATCAGTCAACAAACCTGAAAAAACCTTTCATCCTCCTTCCACACTCCATTAACATCTCTCAGTCCCTTGATGAAATTATTCCTCTTCCTTTGAGTTGCTGACCTATGAAAAAACTCTGTATTTTGATCACCACTTTAAGTACCCTTAGGAATACAATCTCATGCTTTAGTAATTATGTCTCTACACCCAGAATCTGATACCCACATTACCTCAAAATGAAAAGGCTTTCTTCTCCATTTTTGATGTTCCCGTCGATGTCAAGTGATAGGAGAATCGGATGGTGATCCAAAGTAAAACAGTTAGATGACATACACCCCCATGGGGAACTTTGTCAACCACTCATAGTTTGCAACACCACAGTCTAACATTTCCCATATTGTGGGCATAATGTGTGGTTTTGGGGAGTATGCCTTGACCAAGTGGACTGGGACGGAGATACAAGGAGTCACCACCTAGTTTTATGGTTTAAGAAACCATGAATATGGCACACTTACGTGGAAGGACTGATCTTACTACCAAAGTATGAGTTCAGAGTTTAGGTATGATTTTAAGAAAGTATTAGGCACCCAAAACCGCTTGACCCGTGGGTCGGCATCCACTAATTGTGTCCTACGTCTTAATCCTATTAAAGGCACATTTAACATTGCATCTTAACACACACACACACTAGCATACATCTAAGCATACAACATGACATTTCATCCCAAACCTAATATACATCTATCATGCTTATCACCACATCACAAATCCTAGCATACATCTATCATACATAGCATCCATTACATCCAAGGCAGAAGCATGTACATATCAAATCAAGTAGCAATGTAGACATAAAAAAAAAAAAAAATCATATTATCATTCAAAACATGGCATATAGACTTGCACATATATGTTCATCAAAGGATGATAAGGCTTTTATAACAAACAAATGCATGTTCATGTGAATGCATAACTTACCTTACTCACTTTGCTGCATCTCAGCACCCATGGCATTAATGCATGATCATGTTGTATGCATGTTCATGGTATTAAAACAAGAAAAGAAAAGAAACCCTAATCTAGCATATTAAAAGCAAACAAGTAATTAAGCAGAGGAATAGAGACTTAAAAAGCATAAAAAGGAAAAAATAGAGGCACATTATGTGAGTTCAGTCCTTCCACATAAGGGCATTATATACATGGTTCCTAGGTTATAAAACTATGTGGCTACTCCATTTTCTTTTCTTCACCTAGGTTCACTCGGCTGAGGTGTACTCTCTCCTCTAAAAAGCATTGCGCCCACAATAGGCATTTTTTGAAAGTGTATTTTTGTGGAGGCATTTTAAATTTTTTTTTTTAAAAAAAAATGATGTTTGTAGGAGCATTCACGTAAATCAAGTTCATGGGTATTTTGTTTTACATTAATGGGCCGTAACCATTTACATGTTGACCTAATTAGCCACATAGCCTAAGTGTGTGAATCAAATTAATTGCTAGAATTAACTAGGCCATTGGCATGGGCCAAGTTCATGGGTTGTAAGCCTTGAACAATCGGCTTTCTTTTATGATTAATAGGTTCTAGTGGCCCCTCTAAAGCTTATTTTAAGTCTTAATTCATATGGATAATGGGCCTTGATTTGAACGGGGTTTTCGGCTATAAATTTGGTTCACAAAATAAGCAAAATTAGTATGCCTTTGTTAATTTTTTTCCCAGCCCTATTCAACCCAATTTTATTTGTTTATTTTCTAGGATATTGGACTGACGGCTTTAAGCTTGCCAGTTAGTCGTCCAAGAAAACCTCTAACATTGTTATAATTGTAAAACGGCTTTCTAATCAAACCAACAAGAAAAATGTTAGGACCACAACTTTTATCATAATTTGTTCAAGTGGCAAGTCGTGAGTGGTGGGTTCATTTAAGTCCACAATTCCACTATCGCAACTTGCCACATGAGCTAGTTGTGGCAAAAGTTATGGTCTTTGCATTACTCAACCAACAACCCACTCTAAAAATTCTAACCAATAATCTTTTAACACCTATACAAGTAAAATCACTTGATCCGCACCAGGGCACTTAAACTAATGCACTTGACTTGCCGCTTAAGTAACATGGCATGTAGTGAATGGACAACGACGTGCAATGGTGCAATAATGCAATCATCAATACAACATTTAACTCATCTTCTCTATACAATTTTGACGACTCGTGTTGTTTTACAAATTATATATATATATATATATATTACTTATGCCATCCCAAATTGTTAATCCTCTATTCTATTTTGGGATGTGTCAAAATGAAATCCTCTTCTAAAATTAATAAATAATATTTGTATAAGGGTTTAAAACCTGTGCTGTGTATCCAAGAGTTAGGCCCTTTTAGATATATACCACTGTAAGTTTCTTTAAAAAACCTTCTTCCGTCTTCTCGTGTGTGTGTTAAAAATACTTAGTATTCTAAAAAAAGAATTGTATATTTTTAATTTTATTCGAAGAGTTAATACCATTTTTTAATAGTGTAAATTAATGAGATTGGTTTTAGAAATTTGTATATTTTTAACTAACAAACAATGCATTAAATAATATTGCCTTAAAAGGTTCAGTTTTCTAAACATGACCAACATTTTGAGACGGAAGGAGTGCCATTTACTTATACACAACATAATAATCACTTATTATGGATAACATTTAAAAACTTGACATTTAATACTATGTAATTTAAGAATCTAAATGGTGTGAAACTATTGTGGACATCACACTACTTATAAGGTACTTATTACGCCATTTATTAACCAAGCATATTTATTGATAGAGATCAATTTTTTTTGTAAGGAAAGATAGACATTTAATAACTAAATTAGAAATAATTTATTGTAAGATATATTAACTTTTTTTTTTTGGGGGAGAAACCAGTCTGTGAACAGACTGGGGCTTTTATTATAACAAGTGAAGGAAACTAATGAACATCAAACAATGTGAGGTGTAGGGGTGTACAGGGTTCGGTTCGGTCGGTTTTGGAAAGACTTTTCGCACCACACCTATAGGGTGCGGTTTCACACTATGCTTAACCGCACCTTGCTTTTGGAAGATAAAACCCGGGCTACACAAGGTGTGGTTAATTTTAGCGGCTTTGTGCGGTTTGTTCGGTTATATGGGCTGAATTTTTAAAAATTACTATTCTAAGCTTTGGGCTTTTAGACGTTTAAAAAATAGCATTTTTAGCCCATTTTGACTACTTTTTAACTGACTTCTTTTTAATTAAGCTTTTATTTATCAAGTTTCAACCACAATTATAAAAGCAAAATCAGACACAAACATGAAAGTTCGACACAGCATGGTGAACTGAAAACAAAATAAAAAATAATCCTTAAAACAAAATCAAACAAAAAAGATAAAAAGATAAAAAAATAGTGAACTTAAAACAAAGATAAATAGTACGAGAAAATACCCAGGAACTATTTAAGCCTTTGAGATTTATTCCTTTACTAGCTGAAGCTGAATCTCTTAAATTGCCCTTGAAATTACAAGAAAATAAAAATTAGAATCAACAACAAACATTTAGTGACTATAAAATAAAACTAAAACAATGTAACTGATGAGAGGGAAAAAAATTAAGAGCCTGAGATTCTAAGATTGAGAGGGAAAAACTAATTTTTTTTCGGCAGGATTAGGGTTTGGAAGAGAAACGAAGGTAACTGATGACTGAGTTCTGGCGAGAGAGTGAGACACTGAGAGTCTCAGATTTGAGAGGAGCAGAAGTCTAAAGAGTGAAAGCTAAAGAGGAGAAATGGGAGTAAAGAGGTGAAATGACTAATAAGAGAAGCTCAGTGGGAAACAACAAAAGGGAAAAGACATGTGTGGCTGAGATCAAAAGAGGAAAAAAAAAACTTGCACAGTTGCACGGTACTGACTCAAACAGTGAGTTAGTGACAAGCATCGTTTTTTGTTATTATTATTACCTTTTTTTTTTCAAAAAGTGCAAGTGGCAAAAAATGACTAACCCATGCGGCATTTTTTTTTTAGTTTTTTACTTTTTTTTTTTCAAAAAACGCAAGTGGCAAGTTTATGATATGACTATATAGTCTGTACCACACTAACCCAAACGGCTATACAGCATTTTTTATATATATATTTTTTCAAAGGATGCAAGTGGAAGACACTAGAGACTAGAGTTACTTATCAGAGTTAGACCACACGTTTTTGGACAAAGCCTCACACGTCAACTTCCTTTTTAATTCAATTTTTTTTTTTTACCTTTTTAATTCAAAATTTTTTTTTTTGATAAAGACGTTAGACTTGTACATATATATATATATATATATATATATAAAAGAAAGACCCTGTTCAGTAACTTCATTTCAGTGTTCATGGATGAATGTTGCATCTTCTTAGAATGTTACGTCTCTTCTTCTTCTTCTTATACATATTATGTAATACACACACACACACATATATATATAACATGCTCGGGTCAGTTCGGTTTTTGTCAGTGTGCACATCTCGGCGTCGATGGCCGCACCGGTTCGACGTTGGCATTGAAAATCTGCCGCCGATCACTGTGCCGAAAACCTTTTGCGGAGCTCTGAGCGGGGCGGGGTGGTGCTGTCAGACCGGTTTTGTCGGTGTCGGTATCTCCTTGAACACCCCTAGCGAGGGGGATAATGTCCCCAAGTATGTCATCTACCCAAACCTTAAAATCTAACCCAACCAGAGCTTTCTAAGCGAAAGCATCCACAACCTTATTACAATTTCTTAACACCCAACAGAATTTATGGAACCGCAATTGTGAAGCTAAGTGAAGGATGTCGTCCACAATGTGACCATACAATGTAGGGCTTGACAGTTCGCTGTTGATAGCTTGATTCACGATTGCCAAGTCACCTTCAAAGATAACCTCATGAAGACCAAGGTTGACAGCAAAGGATACAACATGACGACAAGCAAGGGCCTTCACCTTTGGTACAAATTGAGGGAGAGGGACATGAATTGACATGGCTCCCAAGATGTCACCTCGACTATCTCTGATAACCACTCCTAGACTAGCAATGTTACTCGACTTGAAAACGACACCGTCAAAATTAGCTTTGTAGTATTGGGGATCAGGCGGACACCATTGATTTGTGGAGGATGTCCTAATAGGCACAGGGACCAGGTCTTGAACATTGATGAAGTCTTGAAGCACGCCACCAGCCAAGGAAGGTAGCGTCTGCAATGGTTGAACCGGTTTGCTCAGGCCCAACAAGTTTCTTCTGTTCCACAATAGCCACGCTATGAGAGCAAAAATTTCAGCTTTGTAATCAACATGTACTTGCAAAAACTTAGAGATAAGGTCAGTAAAATCCAGGTGATGCAGGCCGAGACCCGCTAGATAGGCTAAATCAAAGATTTAACCTAATGATAGGATGAATAGTTTAGGGATGCCACTAAACCAGAGGCAGCAAATGTTACTCAACGCTACTAATCACGGATGTCACTCAACGCAACCAAGTCACAGACTTGATTGTTAGGAAGAATCACTCAACTCCAAAGTAAGGACACTTGCAAATGATATTCTTAATATAAACTCTTTGCCTTCTTCTGATTTCTTATTGATAAATATATGTGAATACATTGCATGTGAAAATAATAAAGATGACAACTTCCAATACAGATGGCAACTCCCTAGACTGACTTCACATCACCCTATGATCAGATTTACTAGGTTGGAACAACTACCAACAAGACTCATGATTCACTTTGACTGAATAATAAAAATAAATAAAAGACAACTAGACTGATAAAAAAAAATGACACATGTTGCCTATGTGGCTGCCACATAAGTTACCACTATGCTTCTACATCATTCTCCCCTTCTTGAAAAGAACTCATCCTTGAGTTTGAATTTAGATCCTACCAATTTGATGGAACTATTATTGGTGGAAGTGCCCACCCCCTCTACTGTGGTTTCTAGGATCAGATCACATCTTCATTGTTGGATTGCGGAGGGCAACTTTCTATAAGATAGATAGACTTATGAGGCAGTTTCAATATGAGCAAGGAATGCTTAGAGGAAAAAGAATAAGACCTTTCACTCCTGTGGACACAAATCCTACTTCTATAAGGAACATGCTGTTGGGCTTGGAGATGGCTGACCGAGTGGACCAGTCTTTTGTCAAGGTTCACTTTCATAAGATGACTACAGAATACTCTAATTGGCTAGTGGACAAGATTGTTGACAAGGAAGCTGAGATGGTTGCTATGAGAAAGCAGTTTCTCAGAGATAACCGAGAAAGACACGATGAAGACAACTATGAATTCAAAAGAAGGGAGGAAGGTGACAAAGTACATAGCACAAAAGAAATTAATGATCAACCAAAAGAGAAAAGACTGAAGACAAAGTGACCTTCTTATTTTTGGCTTTGAACATGTTTATTTAAAAGTTGATGTAAAAACTCTTATGTTTAGGAATTATTCAGGATTTGCAGGTTAAGGATTTTGTTTAAGGTGTAGGCTTTTAGGGTTTTTTTTTTTTTTTATTTATTTTTTATTTTTTTATTTTTATGGTTTGGTTTAGGGTTTGAGTTCTTGAGTTTGGTTTGATTGCAAGTTTGATTTAGGGTTTTATGTAATGACATGATTTAATGGAATGGTTGAGTTTTTTGAAAATTTTGGTTAATGGGTAGATGGTGGTTTTGGGAAATTGTGACCGGACCAATGCATGGTTACCTACGTACCCCTTGGTAGAAGGATTAGGTCATCACATAGTTCATTGATTTTTTGTTTGCCTTAATTTTTGCCTAGGCCGCCCTTTCGAGTTTTTAGACTAGCAGACTCTCTCACTTTTTTTTTTTTTACTCTCCTTTTACGTAGATTGCCCTTTCAGGTTATCAACCTACCTTTTTTGTTTTTTGTTGTTGTTGTTGTTGTTTTTTTTTTTTTTTTTTTTTGAACAAGCATAGGAAGGGAAATAACATAATTTACAACCACTTCAGACACGGTGCTTTCAGACTACCACCTCAGACATGGTACTTATTCAATTGATCCATGTTGGTTGGTTCAGTGAAAGGGTTTGCATCTAAATCCATCAACCTTATGGCTCCCCCAGAGTATATCTGCTTGATAAACCTCAAACATGGTACTTCTTCAATTGATCCATGTTGGTTGGCTCAGTGAAAGGGTTTGCATCTAAATCCATTAACCTTATGGCTCCCCTAGAGTATATCTACTTGGTAATGTATGGGCCTACCCAATTTTGCTTGAACTTCCCGTTTGCATCTTGAACCGGGGCTCAGATTTCTTTCAACACTAAATCCCCTAACTTCAAATCTCTGGTTCTTACTTTCTTGTCAAAAGCTTTCCTAAGCCTCCTTTGGTAACCTTGAATATGATACAAGGCCTTAAGTCTCTTTTCATCCAGCATGTATAACTATTCATATCTGCTTTGCAACCAATCTACTTCAGGGATTTCACTTTCCAATACTGTCCTTAGTGAATGGACACCTATTTCAATGGGAAGGATTGCTTCCATCCCATACAACAATGAATAAGGAATGGCTCCTGTGGAATATCGAATTGATGTTTTGTACCCCTAGAGTGCATAGGGCAATTGTAGGTGCTAGTCCTTGTAGTTCTTTGTGCTCTTCTTCAAGATGCACCCTATATTTTTATTAGCAGCCTCAACTGCTCCATTAGTCTGAGGACGATAAGGTGAAGACTTGTGATGTTGAATGTTGAACTATCATAGCAACTTCTCTATTTCTCCCTTGAAATCCTACCCATTATCTGAGATAATTTCATGTGGTACTCCATATCTATAGATGATATTGGTTTGAATGAATTAAGCAACTTTCTTTGAATTCAGAACCTTGTATGAGGCAACTTCTACCCATTTAGTGAAGTAATCAATGGCTACAATTATGAATTCATGGCCATTGGATGCCGTTGGGTGAATTTTCCCAATAATGTCTATCCCCATGTAGAGAATGGCTAAGGTGATGTCATGGTATGTAGTGGCATGGGTGGCATGTGCTTCAGATCTCCATGGACTTGGCATTGATGGCATTTTTGAACATGAGCCTCATAGTCGGCTTCCATAGTAGTCTAGTAATAGCCTTGTCTCATTATCTTCCTTGACAACATGTGTGCATTCATATGTGGCTCATAACTTAACTCATGAACCTCTTCAATTATTTGTTGTGCTTCCTTAGTGGTTACACAAAGGAGATCAATCTCATCATATGATCTTCTGTAAAGCCTTTCACCACAAATAATGTAATTAGTAGACAACCTCCAATTGGTCGTTCTTGTTTGCAAACTTCAGGTATATGCCGTCCTTTAGGTATTGTAGGATGCCTAAATACCATTCACCTTCTCCATTCTTTTCCTCATCCTTTTCTATTGTCATGCAATATGCTGGTTATTCTTTCTGTTCCACCACTATTTGTCTGACTTTATCTTCTTTTGGCCCATCCATCATGGATGCCATGGTTGCTAAAGCATCTGCAATATGTTTTTGCATTCTTGGTGCATATTGATATTGGATCTTGTTGAATTTTAAGGCCCACTTTTGAAAACATTCATGATAGGGCATCAGCCTTTCTTCTTTGATCTTCTATTTATTTTAAATTTGGGAGATTATCAAAACTGAGTCACCATACACCTCCAACTCTTTCACCCCTAGGCTTAGGGTTGCTCGTAACCCCATAATGCAAGCTTCATATTTAGTAGCACTATTGGTGGTAGGAAAGTTAAGTTTGTCAGAAAATGGGATATGTGTCCCTTTTGGAGAAATTAAAAGAACTCCAATGCCACTTTCATTTTGATTTGTTGCTCCGTCAAAGTACATCTTCCATGACTCTACTTCAATCCCCATGATGTCTTTATTCGGAAAGTGCCCTTGAATTTTTTCAGCTTCTTAAGGTGAACAGTGGGCTAAGTGATCAACAATTGCTCTCCCCTTCACAGATTTCTAAGTCACATATTTAATATCAAATTTTGACAAAAGCAAAACCCATTTAGCAATCTTCCCATCTTGCACAGTCTTTTCCATTAAGTACTTCAAAGGATCCATTCTTGCAATCAACAAAACCTTGTAGGCAAGCATATAATGTTTCAATTTGCGGGTTGCCCATACAAGTGCTACACACGTCTTCTCAAGTGGCAAATACTTCTCTTCATAAGGCAACATCTTTTTACTAATGTAGTAGATTGCATTCTCCTTTCTAGTCTCTTCTAAGTATTGAGCAAGTAAAGCTCCCATTGTTGTATTTATAGCGATGAGATACAACAACAATGGCTATTCGGGTACGCGCGGGACAAGTATTGGTGGTTTCTTGATCTTTTCAAAGGCTTCTTGGCATTGTTCATTCCACACTGTAGGAACTTCCTTCTTAAGTAGTTGGAAGATTGGTTCACATGTCATGGTGAGTTGAGCTATGAACCTACTGATATACTGCATCCTCCCCAAAAATCCTTATATCTCCTTCTCAGTTCTTGGAGGCTTCATCATTTCAATTGCCTTGATTTTGTTAGGATCAACTTCCTCTCTGGCTTACCATAAACCCTAAGAGCTTTTTGGATGTAACTTCGAAAGTGCATTTCTTTGGATTCAACCGTAACTTGTAGAACCAGATTCTCTCAAAGAACTTCCTCAAAGCCGGTATATGCCCTTCACGATCATTGGACTTCACTATCATATCATCAACATAAGCTTCTACTTCTTTGTGGATCAAATCATGTAGCAAAGTAGTGGTTGCACATTGGTAAGTAGCACTAGCATTTTTAAGGCCAAATGGCATTACCTTGTAGCAATATGTCCCCCATGGTGTAATAAAGGAGGTTTTCTCCATATCTTCTGGAGCCATCTTAATCTAATTGTACCTTGAAAATCCGTCCATAAACGATTGCAAAGCATGACCTACTATATTGTCAACTAGGACGTCAATGTGAGGCAAAGGAAAGTCGCCTTTTTGGTTGGTTTTATTCAGATCTCAAAAATCTACACACATTTTGACCTTCCCATCCTTCTTTGGCACTAGAACTACATTAGCTAACCATTTTGGATAGTTAACTACCCTCAGGAATCCTGCATTGTATGTTTCTCAACTTCTTTCTTAATCTAAAGAGTCCATTTTGGCTTCATTCTTCTCAACTTCTGCTTGACTGGCTTCACGGTTCTGTTGGAATGCAATGTTGTACTATATTTGTTTCAATCCTAGGCATGTCTTCATTTGAACACGCAAAGACCTCTTTGAATTATGTTAGGAGTGCCACTAATGCATCTTTCTCAAAGTGGTTAAGGCGTTGTCCACTTGTATCATTTTAGGTTCATCATCAATTCCCAAGTTAATGGATTGGATTTCTTCTTTTATGGGTTCTAGGTGTCCTTGTTTTAATTCCTTATTATTAAGAGTTTCTTTACCAATTTCAAAAATAAAAACATTCAAAGCCAACAAAATAAGCAGGATCAGAAATCGTATTATAAGAAAAGAGTTCTCAACAGGCTCAACAAACTCAATAGACTTAACTAAATCAGACTCAATTGGAAATCTATCACAAATAGACTTAACAAGAATAGAAATATTAGCAGAAATAGACTCAGTAGGGACAGAAACAATGTTCTTGGTAGGGGTGAATGGCTTGACGATCTTGATCTTCTTCATGGAGTCCTCCATGGGGTGGGCAACTCCCTCCTATGCCCAGTTCTTCAACTCAGTTGTGGCTTCAACAATGGCGAGTGGCTCCCAGTATGTTCCTTCTTCCCTCAGTATTAGTATTGCGAGATCTTCATCCATATAATCTGTGGCTTCATCATCAATTTCCATATTTGTGGGCTTGTCGTTACAAAAGCATCTAGGCACTTTATGCTATCCATCCACTCATCAAACAAATCATGCTTCCCTTTGTTGCCCAAGTAGGTGTGTTGAGGGAAATGTTCTGACTTGCCTCCTTCCATCCTTTCATTATCACCTCCAGCATTCTTAAGTGTCATGATTTTGAGACTGTGGACCATCAGTTTTTGGTCTAGAGCAGCCAACCTCGCATCTATATCATCCTCTTTTTCAGTATGTGGGGTCAATGAGCCAAGTTCGAAATCATAATACGACCCTAATTCTGGAATCTCTCTTCCATGCTTGTCATATTGAGGACTAGACCTTGAGCTAACATCAGTGATATAGCTCCAATCTAAGGGACGCTCGTAGGGGTAACCATCATAGTCCACATCATTGGCTTGTCCATTATCCTCTCTTGCATTATCCAATACATTTATCAACCTGTATTGGTCACTATCAGTACTGTCACTCCACTTGTTAGCTTTGGCATCAACTTCAATATCTTCATTATAGTAGTCCACATCATCGTCATATTCTTCATAGAAAAGATGTATGTCTTCATCTTCTCTATTATTAGGGGGTTCACCCTAATCATTGCCACCATATTGGCTATCATAGTCTTCACTGTTATTGCTCTCACTGTCGATGTTGTTGTCATCATCATCATGTCCATTGTCACTGTTGCTACTATCACTACTACTATCACTTTTTTCATCACTTCCATCCTCATCCTCACTAAGGGCTGCTCCCCCTTCCTCATCTTCATCATTGGCTCTTAGTTCATACGGGCTCTTCAACACATGCTGACAAGTCTCCCAATCAGGGGCGTAGTTAGGAATTTTTGCATGGGGGGCCAGATTATACATTCAAATGGTAGCCATTATTTTATAAATATATTATATATATAAAATTATCAAATAATTTTTTTTTTAATATTCTTAACTCAAATGAATATATAAAATTATTTATTTTGCTATAAAGATGTACAAATATTTTAATGAAGAATTTAGCATCTCCCTTAAAGTTATGCTTGAAAATGATCTTTCATTGAATAAAATCATCCATTATCATGCATCTCCTTAATCTTTAATAAAATGGTTAAAAAATTATCTAGAAAAAATCATATAATTTTATGTTAATTAATAATCCCTCTAATGTATGGCTTTCACTTCCTATATTTAACTATTCCTTTAAGCACAATAAAAAAAAAAAAAAATTATCTTTAGTCTTAATCAACCTTAACAAACAATTGAAAATTTAAGCAAATAAAATATATATTTCTAATACTATGTATAGCATATGTATTTACTAAAATCATTATACATAATTTGAGAAGATTCTATTGTGAAAGGGAATTTTAGAAAAATATATATCTTCTCTCTGCAAAAAACCCAAATTATCTTCTTTGAACAAATCACTATTGGAACAACTTATTGGCACCCAAATTCAACCCAAAAGAAAACAAATCAATTTTGAAAAAAAAAATGATATATGATGATGATGAGAGAAAATTATATCCAATTTTTTTTTAAAAAAAATTATGATGATGATGAAGAGAAGTAAATGGTGAAGTTTAAAGATTAAAAAGAAGAAGAAGAACCAAAAAAACAAAAAAAAAACAAAAAAAAAATCACTAAAGCCCAATACACGTTTTCAGTGAGTTTCTTTTCTTTGCCCCTCATGATCATGGGTTTTCAGTGGACTTTTAGTGTGTCACTGCATGGGCTATTAAGAAGAAAAACAAAAAAAGTTTGGTGTTGCATAGTGCACGTTTTCACACTCGCAAACATAGGTTAGACAAAAGTTAAAAGGTAAGAAACCCAAGTGACATTTAGGTGGGATTTAAACTATTTAAATGTAAAGTCCATACTTTTGGGGGGGGGGGGGCACTCAATATATTTTGGAGGGGCCAACTATTAAGTTTTAAGACCCAACTAATGTTTTAGACCATATTATAGAAATATTTTGAACTTTTGGGTGGGAGGGGGGGGGGGCATGGCCCCTCCACCCAACAACATGCCTTTGCCCTTGCTCCCAATATTCATTTTCTTCTATACTGCAAATAGCATCTCCAAGGAGTGTAGTCATGGCATCGGGGTCCATGTAATCAGCCTAATCAGTAGAAACTCAAGTTGCATATTCCTTCTTTAATTCTAGAACCTTGTTGTTGCAATCAAGTAGTATTTCAAACCCCGACACCATTTTCCTTGTCACAGGATCAAATCTCGGTTCAAGGAATCTCCAATAGCGTTGACTTTCCCTAGCTTTGACAAACTTCCTGTTCAACGTAGGAGTATAGGGCTTAAGAGGTTTTGGAGGACAAGGGAGTCCTTTTGCTTTGGCTTTGGCTCGAGCCATCTTTCTCACTTCCATCTCTAACAAATCATCATCAATGGGCTTATAGTCTAGCCCAAAAGGTGGTGTGGCAGTAGGAGTTATTGGGACCTAAACAGTAGGCTTTTTCACAATTCTCCCCAAGTTTATCCTCGAAAGGTAATTCATTTTTCTCATCATTGATACCACATTTTTGTTGCTGTAGGGAGCAAAGTCCATCGGGATCTTCTCCACTTCTTCTTCTCTAGTTTCAAAACTAGGCCTCTCAATCTCAAAGCCATCCAAGGTTAATTGCTCTTTCTCAAAATCAATACCAAAAATAGGCTTAGGCACTGTCAAAGTATCACCATATATGGTCACAATAGCTCCTTCATGTGGAAATCGAACCTTTTGGTATAGAGAGGAAGGTACGGCCTTTATGTCATGGATCCACGGTCGCCTAAGGAGCATATTGAAGCATGAAACTATTTTAAGGACTTGAAACTCCACCTTCTTGACCATCGGTCCTATGGTGAGCTCTAATGTTATGGTTCCCAAGACCTCTCTTCTATTGTTGTTGAATGCCCTCACATGATGATCTGTAGGCACAAAGTCTTCAATGTTTAGACCCAAGAAACTTGTAGTCTTTAAAGGACACACATTCTAAGCACTTCCATCATCTATCAAAACCGTCGGTGTTCTCTTCCCTTTGGCATCTACAGTGATGTGCAACTAGTTGTTGTGGTGCTTCCCCTTCTTGGTCAAATCCTTATCAGAATAGGAAATAGTGAATTCCCTATTTATGGACCCAATCATAGCATTTGGATCTTGGGAAGTTGTGGTTGTAGGGACTTGGATTTGGTTGAAAAGGTCTATCAGGTTTTGATAGTGTTTATATGAGGCCATAAGTAAACCTCACAAGGATATGTTGGCTTGTGTCTTCGGTAGTTGCTTGAGGACCTTATCTTCTTCGGCAGATGTTTGTTAGGTGGATCTATTCAAGGCTTTTACCAGATTATCTATCTCTGAATGTGGGGGTTTGAAGTGTCTCCCCCCCCCCCCCCTGTGATGTGGGCAATTTTTGTTGATTCATTGGGATTGGCATCTTGGGGTTTGAAGTATCTCCCCCCATTTGTGGGTGTTTGGCTATTTGATTGGGGTTTGAGGTTCTCCCTCCATTTGTAGGTATTAGGTTATTTGATTAGGGTTCAAAGTGTCTCCCCCCATTTATAGGTGCTTGGTAATTTGATTGGAGTTTAAAGTGTCTCCCCTCGTATGTTGGTGCTTGGTAATTTGATTGGGGTTTGAAGTCTCTCTCCCCATTTGTGGATGTTAGGTGATTTGATTGGGGTCTGAAGTGTCTTGTTGGTCGAAATGGGATTGTGATGTTGCAGCAACAGAGTATCTTTTATACTTACGAGCTTCAGTACCGTAATGGTAGTGATGGGCTTGGAACTGGAGCTACTGGCTTAAGTGTCGGCCTTAGGTTCTCTTTGCAGCCTTCCTTCAGGTCTTGACCAAATTCTCCTCTAATGACAGGCTTGGTCGGGTTAATCAAAGCTAGGTCCCCATCCACATCAATCAATCAACCAAACAAACACACACAACATGCAATGCAATTTTAAACGAGACCGGCCTAAAGGTAGGTTCCAAGTCATTACGTTGTAGGGTGGGTTTGTTGTTTCATTGTTTCCCATAGTTAGGACGTTATACCTTCCAACTTGTAATGTAATGAACATTGCGTTGGTCTAAACGGCATGGTTTGTCCTTTATAATCAACAGGAAATCATCCAGTGACTTTAGGCTATAAGTTGGCGAGTTCACCACTGGGTACCTGAATCTAATGAAGACTGGTGATCCATGGTTACTACCACAAATTGTTGAAAAGGGTGCATACATATTGTTTGGATGGCACACACTATGACAGTTAAGGAAAGCTTTTAACAAACAATACAAACAACAACATATCATACAACATCTCAACAAATATAAATAAACAAACAAACAACAATATCATGCAAAACTATACAAAAAACAAGGGTACGTATTTGGTTACTAAAGTCTAACACAAAACTTAGCCCTCGACATCCCCAATGAAGTCACCACTGTGAGAGACCAGAAAAGTGCCTCTAAAAAAAGAGAGAGATTTTTTAGTGCTTTTAATGGCACCTCTCTTTTTAGGTAAGTGGTGTGAAGTCACCACTTATTTTTTATACAAAAAAAAAAAAAAAACTAAATATAAAAAATACATGACTGAATTGTTTCCTTTCNTATTAAAAGGCGAAGTACCATTCTTGGCAATATTTTATTAAAAGCCCAAATACTATTTTAGCAATATTTTACAAAAGCCCAAATACTATTAAAAGCCCAAGTACTATTATTGGCAATATTTATCAGAAGACTCAAATACTATTAAAAGTCCAAGTACTTTTCTTAGCAATATTTTATCAAAATCTCAAATACTATTTTGGAAATATTTTATTAAAAGCCCAAATACTATTTTAGCAATATTTTACAAAAGCCCAATACTATTTGACACCTGGCTTAAGGTGACACAAATTGCCATAGAAACCTAGATACTAGTAGTAGATAACCAAAATCACTAGCCCTAATACATGTTCTAATCTCATTGGCTAAGGACAATCCAGCATTTAATACTAAGTTAGAACCTCCAACTGACATTACCTGAAATAGCAAATATTTCTTAAAGCTGGACATACCATTCTTGGCCAAATCCTAGGATAGATCTTATGAAGATTTATTACTAATTGAGACAAGTTTTAGCTGAGATTCTTTGCTAAATACTCCCTTAAATTCAACTATAAATAGAGCCCATCATCAACACACCAAGACACACCAATCTCTCATAAATCCTCTACTTACTCTCTTGCTCTAAAATCAACATTCTTAGTTCTTTAATGAGAATATGAGTTCTTAGTTTTCAAATTAGTAACTAAGCTCTTTAGTCCTTAGCTCATAAATACCCCTCATACCACTACCTATAAATACTTATCCATCCTCCAGTAGAAGATCCCAGCAATATAGATGTCTACTACTCATAAATAGCTAGATACTCTCTCACAACTTATCCATACTACCAAAATGACCTTACTACTCAATACATATACAATTATCATAAGCATAGCATGGCATAAAAAGTTATCTTGCTGCACTAACTGGAATCTCTCTCTCTCTTTCTCTCTCTTGCTAAACGATCTCCATCATTTACTGTTGGGATATTTCTTTGTTGTAGCGGACTTTTCCATTTGTAGGGAGCTCAACCAGTGTTAAGCAGAAGAAAGAAAGAAGAAGAATAAGAAGTAGCCAGAGTGAAGAAGAAATAAAGAAAGAAAAGAGATAAAAAAATAAAAAATAAAAAGAAGAAGAAGCTGAGCAAAGAACCCAGTGTGAAGAAGAAAAGAAAGAAAGATCAGAGAAAAGAGGAAAGAGAAAGAAATAAGGAAAAGAAGAAAGAAAGAAGAGAAGTATTAGCACAGAGAGAGAAAAAGTGAGGAAGAAAAAGATAAAAAGAGTGGTGGAGAGCACGTGTGGTCTAATAATGGGCCCCACACATTACCAAATGTTTGCGAAAATACCTATAACTCAGTTTTCATAATTTTGGAAAATCGTAAAACTTGTTTTCAATTCTCATCATTCTAACTCATTTTTTTGAGTTTTGAGTTATGAAAACTCAACTCAATAACTATGATTTTTTTTTTTTCAAAATAATATCATTTCTCAAACAACTTTGTTAGTTAGCAACGTTTCTAAATTATTTGGGAAATTAACATCTCGACTCTGAGAAACTTGAGTTTACTGTAGTAAATCGAGTCTCTTAAACTCGATTTTTGTGTGGAAATTGAGTTTTAGGGACTCAAGTTCCAGTTCCCCAATTCTAGTTCTTTCTGTTCTTCCTTCTTTTTCCTTTCTTAACACCCAAATCAAAAATTCAGAAAATACCCAAAACTCAAAGTCTTTGTTTCTACAAATCTGGTTTAAAGAGAGAGTAAGAATATGATTTTCTTTCTACCTAAATCAAAATTCAGAAATTCCCCAAAACCTAAAGGCTAGGGTTTCTACAAATCTAGTTGAGAGAGAGAGAGAGAGAGAGAGAGAGAGAGAGAGAGAGAATCCGAACCTTTGCTGGTGCGTTGCTGCATTTTTGTGGGTTGTGTTGCTACGTTCTTGTTGTGGTCATTGCTGCATTCTCACTTCAAACTGTTGCGTTGCTGTGTTTTTTGTGGGTTACGTTGCTGCGTTCTTGTTGTGGGCATTGCTGCGTTTTTTGTTGCTTGGAGTTGCTGGGTTTTAGTGTTGTTGTTCTGGATTTGCTTTAGGGAACTTGAGTCTTAAGGACTCGATTTCCATACAAATCGCATCTCCAAAACTCGAGTTCTGTGGAACTCGACTCTATCATACTCGATTTGCTTAGGGCATGTTTGGTAGACTGTAATAGGCACTGTAATTTAATAGTTATTCCTATGGTTTAGTTATTTTTTAGTTTGGTTATATTTTTATTACAAGGAATAATCATTCCTTATGAATAGCTATTCTTCAAAATGAGGAATAACTATTCATCTTTAAAAGGTTGTATTAGCTATTCCTTAGTAAGTGCAATAATTTCAAAACTTAATATATTTCCAAGTAAACAAACTTTCCATATACATCTAACAATTATAAAATAAAAAAATTATAAAAAATAACATATATCTCTCTTAAATTTAAAAATAACAATTTTTAAGAAAATATAATTGTATGAGTAAGAAATTTTCAAAAATAGATGTTAAAATTTCATTCTAATATTATAACTCAACCAAACTAATGAGTATGTTTAGTTGTTACATTACAACACATTTTATTCCTAGTAATAACGATTACAATTCTTATAGTAATTCCCATTCAGTGTACCAAACGTATCCTTAGTTTTCTAAATAGTTTGGAAATGTTGTTAACTAACGAAATAGTTTGAAAATACGTGTTATTTTGAAAAAAATCCCAATAACTAAACCAAACAGCATACTTTTAAGTGGGACTCACAATTTTTGAGTTTTGAGTGATAGAAATGAGTTATATAACTCAAAACTCATCAAACCAAGCACCGTCTAAATGACTCTTTTAAACCATTTTTTTTGTTTTCTATTTTGTAAGAAATAAAATTAAACTAAAAGGTATGAGATTTTAGAATTTGAGTACATAAGATTCTTTATGAAGTCGCCGGTTCGGTTGGTTGGTTACCATACATTGGGGAGTCAACGTAGATGGATATAAGTAGGCGTTATGGACGGTTGAGATGGGTAGACAAGTCATGCGTGCGGTGCGACTTCATATTTAGCACCATGTAGGTGAAGGTGCAGAACCGTATCTTAAATTATATAATACAACGTGGGGGGCTCAACCTCGATCAAAGAACAACGTGAGGGCTACTAGCCATATATTTCGTTTCATATATATATATATATCAACTACTACTGCAAACACATTAACAGGTATTACCTAGGCAAGTAATTGTTGCATTAATTCCGAGTCACGTTAGACATGAGGAAGTCGAACGTAGTCCTCCTAGCTTTGTTGGTTGGCATTCTCCAGTTGGAAGCGACCATTGCGACGGTCTTCAACTTCAACTACGGTGAGGCCCTTGACAAGAGCTTATTGTTTTTTGAGGCACAGAGATCTGGTAAACTTCCACCAACACAGCGAGTCACATGGCGGGCTGACTCGGGACTCAAAGATGGGTTTTCACAAGGGGTAAGGCTAATTTATTTTTTTGTTTTCTATTTTGTAAGAAATAAAATTAAACTAAAAGGTATGAGATTTTAGAATTTGAGTACATAAGATTCTTTATGAAGTCGCCGGTTCGGTTGGTTGGTTACCATACATTGGGGAGTCAACGTAGATGGATATAAGTAGGCGTTATGGACGGTTGAGATGGGTAGACAAGTCATGCGTGCGGTGCGACTTCATATTTAGCACCATGTAGGTGAAGGTGCAGAACCGTATCTTAAATTATATAATACAACGTGGGGGGCTCAACCTCGATCAAAGAACAACGTGAGGGCTACTAGCCATATATTTCGTTTCATATATATATATATATCAACTACTACTGCAAACACATTAACAGGTATTACCTAGGCAAGTAATTGTTGCATTAATTCCGAGTCACGTTAGACATGAGGAAGTCGAACGTAGTCCTCCTAGCTTTGTTGGTTGGCATTCTCCAGTTGGAAGCGACCATTGCGACGGTCTTCAACTTCAACTACGGTGAGGCCCTTGACAAGAGCTTATTGTTTTTTGAGGCACAGAGATCTGGTAAACTTCCACCAACACAGCGAGTCACATGGCGGGCTGACTCGGGACTCAAAGATGGGTTTTCACAAGGGGTAAGGCTAATTTATTTATATTTTCTACCAAAAAAAAAAAAAAAAGCCTAATTTATTTTTAATGCCAAATTAAACATATGAGAAGAGAAGTAGTAGTACCCAACTGCATGTTTTGGATTTGGCATATACAGTCATGTTGATGAGAGTCTTTAGGGCAATAATTAATCAAGTATATTAGAAAAATTTAGACATCACTTTTATGAAAAATATAAAAAGCCATCAATAAAATTAATTCATTTAATTGTTTTATTATTTTTCCATAAAATATATTTCTAAAAATAATTACTAAAGCAATGTTGTTATGGAATTCTTTAACATTTCCCTGTATATATGTATTTGCAGGTGGACTTGGTTGGAGGATATTATGATGCAGGCGACCATGTGAAGTTTGGGCTTCCAATGGCATTCAGTGTGACAATGCTTGCATGGGGAGCTATTGAGTACAGCAAAGAAATCAGAGAGTATAACCAAATGGGGAACACCTTATGGGCCATTAGATGGGGTACTGATTACTTCATCAAAGCTCATCCACAACCTAATGTTCTTTGGGGACAGGTAAGACTAGGAGGACACACAGTTTTTGGTCTCCTATTTCCTATGCCATCAATCCATGTTTGGTGACCACGGTGTATATATAACATTATATAACTACAAAATAACCTTGAATTTTATTGAATTAATTTTAGTTTTAAATAATTATAAAATAAACGTTGATTAAGATAATAAGTCATCCCATAATAATTCAAATTGATAAACTGCCAAATAAAATACTAAAAAATATTCCAAAAAATATAAAAAGTTAAGAAATTGTGAATTCAAACGCATATATTATATCAATAGTTGGGACTAGGAATGATTCGATCGATCGTTTGATTAAGGAAGTTATTAATAAGATGGATTTAGTAGTGTTTGATTGATATAAATTTGTAAATAATTAATAATCTGCAGGTGGGTGATGGGGCCTCTGATCACTATTGTTGGGAGCGTGCTGAAGATATGACAACTCCAAGGAATGGTTACAAGCTTGATGCAAATAATCCTGGTTCGGACCTTGCCGGTGAAACTGCTGCTGCCTTGGCTGCATCTGCCATAGCTTTCAAGCCTTATAACTCATCCTACTCTAATCTCCTCTTGGTACACGCCAAACAGGTGAGTACGTACGTACGTACGTGTATTGTATTGATGATTAGCAGCCTCTCTCGACAGATCGATAATCTTCAATTTTGTTGCAGCTTTTCTCATTTGCAGACAACTTCAGAGGCCTGTACGACGACTCTATCCCGTCTGCTAAGCAATTCTACACGTCATCAGGTTATTCGGTTAGTAAAATAATAATTCATTGGCTCTTTCTAATCTTCATTCTCATACTTTTGTTTTTGTATATTATTCTGAATCAACTATTTGGTGAAGGATGAGCTATTGTGGGCTGCTGCCTGGCTGTATGAAGCAACCAATGATGTGTACTACTTGAAGTATGCAGTGGACAACGCTGTATACTTGGGTGGAACTGGATGGGCAGTAAAGGAATTCTCTTGGGATAACAAATATGCCGGCGTACAGATCCTTCTTTCAAAGGTCAAATTTTTATAATCCAAGACCTCCATTTTAGAGTTAAATTAAAACTCTTCTCTTTTTTAACACCAAATGGAAGTGAACATTGAAAGATGTTAAGCTCAAATGTATTAGATATGTATGTTTTAATAAATTTGGACGTTCATCAGCTTGTTTAATTAGCATATTTTGTTTATTAACTACAGTCTTTGGTAAAGAGGTCAATTTCCGTCACCAATTAACTGCAAGTTTTAGTTGAATTAGAAATCATAATACTAATTATTAATTAAGACTAACTGGAAGTCATTGATTTGCAGGTACTGCTGGAGGGAAAAGGCGGTGCCTTCACTAACACGCTAATGCAATATCAGGCAAAGGCAGACTACTTTGCCTGTGCTTGTCTGCAAAAAAATGATGGCTACAATGTCTACAAAACTACTGGTTTGTATTTGAATTTAGAATGTCACTGTGACCCAATTCTAGAGAAATTTTCACTAATCTTATATAAGAACTTTAACTGATAAATTTGAGTCTTTTCTTATCTCTTAATTAAATGGATTCCTTTCCTTGTACGTTTCGTTCATTCATCAGGGGGCTTATTGTACGTTCGTGAATGGAACAACATGCAGTATGTCTCATCTGCTGCTTTTCTTCTTGCTGTACACTCTGAATACCTTTCTGCAGCCAACGCCAAGCTCACTTGCCCAGAAGGCCTAATTCAACCTCAGGAGCTCCTCAATTTTGCAAAGTCACAGGTACATATATCTTCATTTGAATTTTCATTTCTTTTTGAGTAATATGACGTTTACAACAATAATTTTCACAATTTTTTTCACAGCTAGCAACTGCATTCTTACGAGGTATATCATTATTGAAGTAACATCACTTTTATTTTAACCCCGTCATTGGAAAAAGTATATTATGAGATGATCTTTCTCTCATAACATGCGTGGTTTCCACATGCTGTGAGATAATGGTTTTATGAAACCAACTCATGAGATACCCTCTCTAACTATTGACATCCTCTTACTAGCACAAGTCATAATATGCCACTATCTCAACATATATGAAAAATAATGGGAAAGTTGTAGTGCCCCTGGACTTTATGTTCTTTTAATCAACAAGACTTTATATTAATTCTCAATTGGTTGGTTTTGCAGGCTGACTACATCCTAGGTAATAACCCTAAGTCCATAAGTTACTTAGTTGGTTACGGACCAAATTATCCAACTCATGTTCACCATAGAGGCGCTTCCATTACCTCTATACACATACTCCATTCTGTGGTTGAATGTGTGCAAGGTTTTGAGGCATGGTATTATAACCCTCAAGGAAATCCTAATGTGATATATGGAGCGCTGGTGGGCGGTCCTACTCAGAATGATGACTTCTCTGATGACCGGTCCAATTATGAAGAAACCGAACCCGCACTTTCTGGCAATGCTCCTCTCATAGGTCTCTTTGCTAAGCTTCAAAGTGTACAAGGAATTCCAGGTGAGAACCCATTGGAGGATCATATATACTTGTTTTTATATAAATAATCTTACATAAATGGAAAATTGTATCATCTAAATTTTTTTTCTTTTAGTTAACAAATTTATGCGTATGCCCATTGCTATCATGTTCATAATCTGATGGTTTATGGTTAAACATACACTCATTGTTATAACTCTGATGAGATATTTTAACATGGCAGGCCCCTATAACACAAAACTACCAGCGGTCCACCAAACAACAAAAAGTGAGTAATAGAAACTAATCTCTCTCTCTCTCTCTTATCGTCAATTAGCACTTCCTAGCACTATTTCCCAAGGAAATTAGGCTTAAAAAATGAAAAATTAGAATCCTAATCTGCTATTTACCACGCCTTAATTAATGGCTGCATCAAATTGGTTCACGTATATATGGTGCTAATTTACTTCCTTTTTGAACTTACAGGTACCTATCCTCCCAAAGCACAAGCACCAGCACCAACACCGGACACAAAATCATCAAGTGAGTACTATGAACTTAATTTTCACCAAAAAATTAGAAATTAATAAGAAAATGACCACAACAGTAAAGGACGGAAAAATCAACAATCAACATAAATTAATAAATCCCATGACTCTCTATGCCACAACTCACGAGGTAATTAACTCTAATATAGGTGCCAATACCATGGATATTCTTCTTGCAACGCTGGCCTCTTACCTTCTACTTTTGATTATGATTTGAAGCATAATGGCTAAAGGACTCAACAAATTCAAGCTGGAAAATATCCCATATATATTTTAACAAGAATCCTATGGAACATGCTAGTTTTCTGCATGTAGCATACTTATGTAATCTTAACTGTTATTGGGGTAGTTTTTATAATACCAACATTTAAAATTGATTTCAAATGTTTCTTTTATCAAAGTGTGATTTTTTTATCACCTTACATTCTTAGTGCGATAGTCACCCCACAAATATAAGTGCTTATAGGTGAGGGGCAAAGATCGAGACTCAAGTCTCTAAAAGAGAGTACACATATACACTTAAATTAAGTTAGAGTAGAATTTCTATCTTGTTAAAAAAAAAAGTGTGCTTTTTTTTTTTTAATTAAAAAAAACAGTTAAAAATATTATAAAAATAAACCTAAATTTAGAGGCACCCTTTAATCATATGATGTTACGAATTTTTTCACAGATGCTCCTGTTCAATTCCTTCACTCCATAACTAGCACATGGACTATAGCACAAAGTGCCTATTACCGCCACAAGGTAATAATAAAGAATACATCACAGAAGCCAATTGCTGATCTTAAGCTGTTGATTGAAAACCTCTCAGGCCCTCTTTGGGGTCTCTCTCCTACTAATGTAAAGAACATCTATGAGCTTCCTCTGTGGCAAAAGGTCTTGAACCCAGGCGCAGAGTGCATTTTTGTTTACATTCAAGGCGGTCCTCAAGCTAAGCTTTCAGTTCTAAGCTACCATTAACTATTCCAAGGAAGTAATAGAAATTTCAAGCTTTCTATGGGTTAAGAAAAAACGTATACTTCGGATACATGGAGATGGACTTCTTTTTTCTTTTTCTTTTTTTGAATTATCACCATAGGATTAGTTATTTTGGTCAATGTAACCCTTATTTCAAGGAAAGAAACATCACTGTACATTGACGTTTACAGGTTCTATAAGCTTTAACTTCGAAAATGCTTTCTACCAAAAAAAAAAAAAATCGACAGTACGAAAGATGTAACTGTTTTGGGATATGCTTTTGGAACTTGGGCTCACTTATGGAACTGTAAGACCTTCATTTTGCTCTATAACAATTTAAGAGAACTCGTTCGCCTTCTAATTGGATCGCTCTTTCATTTTTATTAGTTATTGGCCTGTGCATTGCTCAATTTTTGTAATAACTGGAAAAAAAAAAAAGTAGAATTAACAGCTTAAAGTAAATACTTTAATAATAGATTATAATAAAATAAACATTTACAGAAAATAGTAGTAAAAACAAGTTTTTTCATGCAGGAATTAATGAATGTTAAGATTTGATGACTAGGAAGGTAAGGGAAATCTAAAGGGAATTTGAAAGCTAGTAAAATAAGTTCTAAATACAACTGAAATGGACAACCCCTTTTATAAGTAATATAAGCATTATTTAAATAGTTTATAATGAATAGTAACTTTTTTTTTAACTAGCAGATCTTCAATAGGGTTATCAGTATGTACAAACAATAGTTATGCAAGCAATGTTCTTAGCAATTTTATCGGTATGTGTCAGCAATAGTGATGCAAGCAATGATCTCAACAATTTCGTCGGTTTGTGTCGACAATATCATCTTCTACTAAGTCTGGAGTAGTAATTGAGTCATGACCAAATAGAGTCTAATCATAGGGATAACAGGGATTATCATCTTTAGCAATAGAGACTTTGGAGGATGCCTCGAACTCATCATCTGAAATAACATTATCTTCGTTGTCTAGAAGGACTGCTTTAATAAGGCAATCAAATCTCTTTTCTTAAGTCCATCAATGTGGACGTAAGGGGGAATCAAATGAGTCGCCACCTAGTTTTTGCAATGAACTAGGTACCATATATATAGTGTCCTCTTGAGAAAGGACATTTTGATCTTACTATCAGAGATATGGGTTTGGGGTTAAGGTACGGTCTTGGGAAGGTGTTAGGCACCTAAAACTGCCCAACTCTAAGGTTGGCTTCTATCATTGTGTCTTATGTCTTAACCTTATTAAAAGCGTACTTAAAACTTGTATCTAACTCACACACACACTAACATACATCTAACAATCAACATGGCATCAAACATCCCTAACTATACATCTATCATGCTTATCAAACAAAGCCTACCATACATCTAATCATTTTTCAACACAACCCTATCACCATATCGCATCATAGCATCATATATCATATCCATCTGAGGGGAGAAAATTGCTTTTTGCCCCTTTCTGAAAAAAAATCTAGCATTTTGCCATCTTTCTCAAACTAATTAGGGAAATGCCCCTCTTTTGAAAATCGAGTTTCTGAAAATCGAGTTAGGCCCTATAGCGGCGTTTTTAGGGACCCTATAGTGACGTTTTAAGGACCTATAGTGACGTTTTGTAACTCGATTTTCATAAAATCGAGTTACAAGCAATTTTTTTTTCTTTTTTTTTTTTACCTATAACTCGATTTTATGAAAATCGAGTTACAAAACGTCACTATAGGTCCTTAAAACGTCACTATAGGGTCCTTAAAAACGTCGCTATAGGGCCTAACTCGATTTTCAGAAACTCAATTTTCAAAAGATGGGCATTTCCCTAATTAGTTTGAGACATAGAGCAAAATGCTGGATTTTTTTTCAGAAAAGGGCAAAAAGCAATTTTGTCCCCATCTGAGGCAGAAACATCAAGATCAAAGGTAGAAGCAAAGCCAAACAAAACATGCAATCATCCAAGGCATCAAAATCACAATCATAACTTCAAACCTAAGCAAGATCATATCACAAATGTATGTACATTACAAATGCTTGACTCACCTTCACTTACCTTACAGCAACTTAGCACCTATGGCATTTATGCATGAGCATGTGAATGCATGTACCTAGCATTAAAGCAATACAACATAAGATAAACCCTAATTCTAACATGTGAAAGAAAACAAGCAATTAAACAAGTGAAATAGAAGCCTTGAAAGCATAAAAATACGAAAAAGAAGCTATACAAAAGCATACATGTGAAGGCAGAAACAAAAACAGAGAAATAAAATTTAGGGTTTCTAGACAAGTTCATGCACACGCATGAACAAGCCTCAAACAATACATTTCATTTTTGAGATGAGTGCCTGAAATTTTTTATATTTCAACATTGAAAGTTAGCTTTTGGTTTTTTTTACCATACATTTCAATTTAAAATGTCGTTTTTCCTTTTTCCTAGTCAAATACTAGTATGTGCGACGGCTTTTACAGCTCATTATCTCTTTTCATTTTGAGATTTACATTTGTTGTGCTCTTTAATTAAAAACATAAAAAATAAAGGTGGGAAGAGATATAGGCACAAGTCTATGCAAGTATCAAGACCATCAAGACTATTGACCAATTATTCATGACAAGTTTAAAAATCTATTTACAACAATCACACATAATTTTCAAGATTTCTCTCACAAAGATATATGTGCATACTAACAAGTTAAGCTCGTAAATGCACTACGCCATTAGTACGAACGTATTAGGCCAAACTCACATATGATATACACAACACAAGCGATCAAGGTTGAATACAATAAATTTTATCCTAACACAAACTTTGTAAGGCTAAATTTAATCAACCATTATGTTAGCTTTATTCCTTACCAAATTTGCTTGTATTTTAGTATTTAGAAACTCTATATTTAGGTGGGAATTATGTAATGATAGTGTGTGAGAAAGTGTGAAGAAAAACTCAAGTTTGTGCACTCAGCAAGTGGCTCGCGACTAGATCTCGCGGCTTGCAAGTTGCCAAAAGTGGTACACGCGTAAAGCATGCAGAGGAGTTGAACAGTCACGCCAGTTAGAGCACTACAAGACAAAAAGTCCAAACTGACCATTCAACTAACTCGTGGCTTGAACTCGCGACTCAATCAAGTCGCGAGGCCAAGTTGCCAATCCACTCTATTTTGGAAAAACTGACTCTTCGCATTCCATTCTCACACCAGTATAAATACTCCTTATACCCATGAAATGTAGAGAGCTTCCAGAGAGAATTTTGAGAGAGAAACCCTAGAGAAAAACAAGATTGACTCATCTACAATCTTCATCCTTATTTCTTCAAATTCCTCTACTCTCACCATCTCCATTGTTACATCCTTGAGAGGTACACTTAGCCAAATCATTTTCTCACCATACTCATATCTATAAGAAGGTTGTTTGATGCTGGGGAAGTAGTTAGGAAGGAACCAATTGATATTGGTTGATGCTATGGGCTATAGCGGAATCTGGTAAGCTAAAGAAGACAAAGGTTCGGCGCAACCTCATTGGAGCAAGAAGTTTTGAGGACTTAGGTACACTGGGTAAATTAGGCTTGGAGGGTCTTCTACTGTTCATATATCCCAACTTCATTATTTAGTGGATTATTGACCACTTGGAAGGCAGAGGAGAGGTTTTACACCGAGGACTTCGGTTTCCTCTTCAATAACACATCGCTATATTGTCTTTGTGTTTGCATCTCTCTTCTCTTAATCTTTGCCATTTAATTTCTACTGTGGATGTGGTTTTATTTGGTTTAGATTATGTTATCAATTCTGTTTTAGCTTATTTACATTTTCCGCACGTACATTGTTTGTTAATAAGTTTGAATTGGTAATTTGTAATTTGGTAGTCTAAACGTTCAAGGGTATTTTACACACATTTTGAACATTCAATTGGTATCAGAGCAAGTGCACTCTTTGTAGTTTAAATACCTTAGTACGATCCTTGACCCCAACAAGAGTCAAGTGATCTGTGAACGGAAAGAAAACGAAAGGACATAACATTTTTTGTAGGCAAGGAAAAGAACCTTAAAATATTCTTTTGTAAACGTTCTCTCTTTGCTTTTCCTTTTCAACAAGGTTTCTGTTTCTGAATCTTGAATCTTCTTAATGATATGGAAAGTCTATCTCATCATCCATTCTCTTAGGTTGAAAGAAAGCCAAAGAAAGAAGCCGGTGCTAACATATATGCCTTTCTTTCTTTTGACAACTGGTAATGCCCGAACTAAAGAGTCCCAGTTTTTTTCTTTTCTTTCGTACTTCTTCCCTTCCTAGTTAAGAAACCTCCCTTTCTATGAATTTATTAAAGGGTTGATGATATAATATATTAATGCATGCAGAGATGATATAAGAAGAAATGATGATGAAAGAGAAAGGAGAGAGTTCAAAGAAGATGAGAGGAGTTGCTAATGATGATCATGGCTTTACTGAAATTGTGCTCTCTTGGTCCCTTGAACAAATTGAAAATAAAGACCTTTTCAAGGACCAGGTTTATCTTCTTCTTTTGGTTTACTTCTTTATTACAATCTCACTTGATTTTATTGCAAATTTTACCATAATTTTTTAATTGTGCTTACAAAAAAAGAATATATATATATATATATATATATATTTTTTTTTTTTTCTTTTGAGAAATAGCTTGCAAAAGAAGAATATATATATATATATATATTTTTTTTTCTTTTGAGAAATAGCTTGCAAAAGAAGATAGTATGTGTTTGATTTTTTTTTTTTTTGGTGGGCTTTATTATTTCAGGCCCAAGTCCATTTCAGTTTCCTCTAAAGACAAAAGCTTCTTTTGGCATTTCATTTTCTTCCACCTAATAATACAAATTTTGGAAAAACCTACCAAAATTTTGAATTATATTAATGGGTTTGTTATTATTATTTATTTTTTGCTAATTCGATATTTACTACAATGGGAAGGGGGATTTGAATCCTGTTTCTCCTTAGAGGAGTGCAAACAATGCTACTGAAATAGTTGTTTAATGAAGAGGGGAGGGGGATTTAAATTTATGGAGTCCACTCCATTATTAATGGGTTAATAAAATGAAATAGTTGTTTAATGTTTTAGTCATAGTCCGTATATAATGGGACAAATATACATGATATAGAATATATACAATATGGAATATACTATAAGCGTTTCATACTTTCATTTGTTTTTGAATGTTCAAATAGTGTATAAAACACTATGAACGTTAAGACCCCAAATTACAATATTATCAATTCAAGCCAAATGTCAAACAATATATGCGAGAAATGAACACAAGCTAATCACAGAATTGATAAACAATCTAAACCAAATAAAATCACATTCACAGTAGAAATTAAATAGCAAAGATTAAGGGAAGAGAGATGCAAACACATGGACAACACAGCGATGTGTTATCGAAGAGAAAACTGAAAATCTCAGCATAAAACCTCTCCACAGCCCTTCAAGTGGCCAATAATTCACTAGAAAATGTAGTTGGGATACATGAATAGTAATAGACCCTCCAAGCCTAATTTACCCCGTGTACCTAAGCCTTCTAAGCTTCTTACTCTAATGAGGTTACGCCGAAATTTTTTCTTTTCTAGCTTAACGGATTCCGCTATAGCTTATAGCATCAACCAATAACCATTGGTCCCTTCCTAATTGCTTCCCAAAACACCAAAAAGTCTTTTCACAGATGTGGGTATGGTGAAAAAAGGATTTAAATAAGAACCTCTCAAGGATGTAACAATGGAGAAGGTGAGAGTAGAGGAGCCTCTATGAAAAGATTGTGGATGAGTCAATCTTTTTTTTTTTTAGGTTTCTCTCTCAAAATTCTCTTTAGAAGCTCTTTACATTTCGTGGGTATAAGGGGTATTTGTACTAGGATGAGAAAGGAATGTGAAAAGTTAGTTTTTCCAAAACAGAGCAGGCTGGCGATTTGGCCTCGCGACTTGACTGAGTCGCGAGTTCAAGCCGCGAGCTAACTGAATGGCCAGTCTGGAGTTTTTGTCCTGTAGTGCAATAGCTGGCATGACGGTTCATCTTTTCTGCATGCTTCGCTCATGTGCATCATCTGGCAGCTTGCCAATCGCGAGCCACCCGCGAGATCCAATCGCGAGTCCCTGCTTCACTCCACATTCTTGAGCATTTCTTCACACTCTCTCACACACTACCCTTACATGATTTCCACCTAAATACAAGGTTTCTAAGTGCTGAATTACAAGCAAATTGGTTCGGAATAAAGCCAACAAGATGGTTGATTAAATTCAACCTTATAGTTTAATGAAATATAAAAATCATTTTAAACATAAAAAATGAAATGAAAAAAAAAAAGGCCTAAATTGATTCACATACTGGTACATTAATGGCTATATATTAGATTATTTCTTTTAATACATTCCAATTTAATAGGGTAGTTATGTTATTTTAATTTTAATTTGTATGATATTATTGAACATTTAATTTAGGACACCAATTAGGTAATATAATATATTAAATATATTTTATATTTTTAATTGTGTTATTAAGCAAATTAAAAAATTATTTGTAGTTTGATTTTTTATTTACTACCGTGTGTGTGTGTTTATGTGTGTATATAATGATCCATATTATAGAAAAATTATAATAAACTAATAAAGAAATTTTTTTTAAGATTATAAATAAAAAATGAGAACGTTGATGCTTATATAAAATAATTCAAGATTATAATTTATTTTTTTTTTGTTTAATTAAGGATGTAGCGGTTGTTTTCCCCAAGCTATCTATTCTAATGTATATTCAATTAAGAATGCGGTACAAAGTTTCTTGGTAGATATTACAGCCTTTAAACATGGCGGTGTTTGTTCTAACCAAATATCCAAATTAAGTGTAGAATTTTACAAGCATTTTCGACACTCTCTTGGGCAGCCTTGTTGTACACTCTGCTGTTAGAGTGAAAGCTTGAGTTGGTCTAGGTTGTAGCATTACTTTATTATTATTTAAAAAAAAAAATTAAAAGAAGATATAGATTGAGAAGACAAAACTACATTCTTGTTCTTGTCATTTTTCTTGAAGGAAGAAGTAACCACAAGAAAATTAGTATCTTGTAAAATTTATATTAATTGCAAAGTGTCCTAAAGTTTGCATCCTTATTGTAAATTGGGTGTTTTATGGAGAATATAAGTGAGCTTACCAGCTTATAAACCTCCATGGAATTTCTTTGTTTGTCTTTTTTGAATTAATCCTTTGTTTTCATTCTTTATAGGTTGAAAAGATTCCACAGACCTTTGAATCAGTTCACCAGTATTTTCGTTCATATGTTTACCCTTTATTGGAAGAAACTCGTGCACAATTGTATTCAAGTATGGACATTATATCAAGAGCACCTTTTGCTGAAGTAATTGCATTTGATGAATCTAAGCCATACGGAAATAATTTGTATGACCTTAAGGTTGATAACTGGAGAAACCGATTCGGTGATCGTAGCAAGGAGCCTTACAAAACATTGCCTGGAGATATTTTTGTTTTAGCAGATGCTAAACCTGAGCATGTTTCTGATTTACAAAGAATAGGAAGGTCATGGACTTTTGCGGCAGTCACTAAAATTCCAGAGGATGATAGTGATGATAATACTACATCTACTAGCTTTAAAGTCAAGGTTTTGAAAGACATTAACGTTGATGGTGGGATCCAGAAATCATTGTTTGTTGTTTTCATGATAAATACAATCACTAACAAGAGAATATGGAATGCTCTGCACATGTATGGAAATCTGAAGATTATTAAGAAAGTCTTGTGCACTAGTTCTTTGGTAAGTAAATTGGGTATGAATGTTGAAGATTTAATACCACTGAGTTTGCATTCATCTTGTTGCAACAATAGAATACTTAGCATGGGTTATTGTGTACTGATTATATTATTTTAATAATTATTTGAAAAAATGCTATGCTTATGAAAAAGTAATTATTTTTGTCAAAATATTTTACTTTAGAAGGATTAAGAAGAAGATACAAATTTTGTGACAAAAGATGTTCTTTTCGTTGATCCTTAAGCAACTGTGCTTATTAGTTATAATGCCAATGGGAGTTCCTACTTTTTGTCTTTTACAAGCTGGTAATAGTATTCCCCATATACAGCAGCTGGGCGTTTAAACTGTTGTGACAATAATATGGTTTGACTTTATTAGCCTTCTGTTTCTCTCCCTCCTTTACCAAATTTTGGCTAGGAAATGTCATGCACATGTATCTCCTTAATTTATTTGTAAGTCAATTGCAGCAAGAGAAACTTGCTTTAATTTTTCTTTATTTATGCTTGTTTTACTGACATTTGTTGTGTAGACTTTCTTTAATTGTTTCCCATTTCTCATGTTGCACAACAGAATGAGGAAGACTGTGATCTCTGTTCTGTACAGAGTGATGGCAGCGGGGGTGAGATATTTGCAACGAGAATTACTCCAAAACTGAATGAATCCCAAATTGATGCTATCCTGTCTTGTCTTCGTAAGATGCATTGCAACCACAAGTTGTCTGTGGAACTTATATGGGGTCCGCCTGGTACTGGCAAAACAAAAACCACTAGTTCCCTACTCTTTACCCTTCTAAGAATGGGATATAGAACTCTTACTTGTGGCCCAACAAATGTTGCAATTACAGAAGTGGCTTCGCGCGTCCTAAAGCTGGTGAAAGAATCTTTTGAAACAAATATAAGAATTGATGCTTTGTTTTGCTCATTCGGAGACATACTCTTATTTGGGAATAAGGAGCGGCTCAAAGTTGGTTCTGAGATGAAAATGATATATTTGGATTATCGGGTCCAAAAGCTTACTAAGTGCTTGGGGCCTCTGACTGGTTGGAGGCATTGTTTTGCTTCAATGATTGATCTTCTTGAAGATTGTGTTTCTCAATTTCACATCTTCTTGGAAAATGAATTTATCAAAGAGAGAGAACAAAACAATGAAAAAGAAATTAAAGAGATAGAAAGTAGGGATGAAACTGATGGTGGCGAGGGGAAGTGCAATTCATTTCTTGATTTTCTGAGAAAAAGATTTGCTGCTACTTCATCACCACTCAAAAATTGTCTTCTAGTCTTTTGTACACATTTACCCAAGAAATACATTCTTGAGCATAATCTCCAAAACATTTTTCCTCTTATTGGCCTACTTGAGTCCTTTGAAACCTTGTTATTTCAAGATAATGTGGAATCCGAAGCACTGGTGGAGCTTTTTTCAAATTCAGAAGTAGGTGAAAATATTTCTGAGCCATTTATGGATGTACCATTCCTGCTGTATGCAAGAAGAAAAGAATTCCTTTCACTTCTAAAAAAACTTCAGTGTTCATTTAATGAACTTGATCTTCCAAGCACTATGAACAAATGGTCAATAAAGGAGTTTTGTTTCAAAGTAGCTTCCTTAATTTTTTGCACTGCTTCAAGTTCTTATAAGCTCCATGCAGTGGCAATGGACCCACTGAACATTCTGGTTATTGTTGAAGCTGCACAATTAAAGGAGTGTGAGTCAACCATTCCCCTGCAACTTCCAGGTTTGAGGCATGCTGTCCTCGAAGGTGATGAGCGCCAATTACCAGCAATGATTGCAAGCAATGTATGTAAATGCTATTTGGTTTTTCTTTCATATTGATATTTTTGTTTACATGTGAATTAGTTTTTTTTTTAATATTCTTTCAGAATCTTTTAATTTCCTTTTGTAGATTTCTGAGGAAGCTGGTTTGGGAAGAAGTTTGTTTGAGAGGTTGAGCTCATTGGGTTACTCGAAGCATCTTCTTGATATTCAGTACCGAATGCATCCATTTATAAGTTTTTTCCCAAATTCACATTTTTATGGCAACCAGATTTTAGATGCTCCAAATGTCAAAAGAAAAAGCTATGAAAAACAATATCTTCCCGGTCCGATGTTTGGTCCCTATTCTTTCATAAATGTAATAGATGGTAGGGAAGAGAGGGATGATTTTGAGCGTAGTTGGAGAAACATGGTTGAGGTTGCTATTGTGACAAAAATACTGCTGAATTTATACAAAGGTAACTCCTGTTGAAGTCTTATATTCTTATGCCCATCTCAAGATTGTCTTTATTTTTTTTAAAATAAGTTCAATCAGCTTTATGTTGCTAATGGGCTAATTCTACAATTGGTGTTGTATTTTCTAAAGAAAAATTATTGACCTTGATGCTATATTATTCTTCAATTAAACTTAATTCTTTCTACTCTATAATCTTATGACTTTTTAAAACATTCAATTCATTGATTTGATTCTGTATAAACTGATTTGATTGATCTCTAATTCCCTAGAAAATACAAACAGGAGGAAGTTTATAAGTTTTGTCAAATTGACTTTGTTATACTGTATAAAATGAGCAATTGCAAATGTAAAAAACTCTACTGAGAAATCTTATAAGTTGTGTCATTGTTGCTCATCTTTTTTTTTCTTAATAAATATTTTCTATAAATAAGGATAATTTAATTAAAAGAAGAAGAGGGGGAAGGCTCTGGCACATCTCTATCCTCAGGAATAGAGACCCAAGAGGGAAGAGAGTAGATGGTGAGGGTCCCATCCCACATACAAAAGCTGGCCCAATGCGCAATATTGTGTGCTAAAAGGTTTACATGTCTGCTGCCAAGGAAATTGCCAAACTAGCAGCAGCAGCTTCACCTAGCAGAGAGTCTAAATCTAGTAGCACTTTGGAATAGGCAGAGATTATATCACCCTTATGACCTTATCATTTCTACAAACTGCTGCAGCAATAGAGAAGTTGGGTGGGGTGGCAACATCAAAGTTAACTTTGTGCCAACCTAATTGAGGTCCTAACAGTAGATTCAAAAGAGTGCAGTCTCCTAAGCAGATTGATGGTCTCTGAAATTTCTAAATACTTCTGATACTTTTTTAAGTGGTTCCAGAGTGCAGCCTTCAACCAAAGGTTGGTTTCTAACCCACCAAAATTTTTCAAACAATGTGGACCATCTTCTTCTCTTAAGTTCAAGTATTTGTAGGGAGAGATTACCTTTTTGATCAGCTCACTAGTAGATAGAATTACAAGCATGCTTAGGTTGATTGGCCAGTTTGAGCAACTCACAAATGATTGTGAAAGGGCAGTCAAGTAGGAGATGCTCTAGTGTTTCAGCTAGCTGGTTGCACAACACACAGAGGGTGTCAGCCAGGTTGAGGTCACCTGCTATTCAAAACAGATTTAATGGGGATACGGAGCTTGGATATTCTCCGCACTAAGTCATTGTTGCTCATCTAGCAATATTCATTTTGATCAATTTAGATCATGAACATTTTTACCAGAGAGTAAGTTTATTCTGAAGATGTCTGGACTGGATCATTTATTGGAGTCAAAAGGAGTGCGAAAGTCAGCGTATTAAATCTTTTAAAAGACTGCAAAGAACACATTTTTTTATTATTTAGGATAATCATCTTATGTCTTTATCCTTTGAGAAACAGGCACCTAAACTTTTTTTCCCCCCTGTTTTGGCTTTTGCTTTGATTACAGCATGGGTTGGCACTAACTCAAAACAGAATCTCAACATTGGTGTAATATCTCCTTATGCTGCTCAAGTAGTTGCAATTCAAAAAAGACTTGGACGGAAGTATGATGACCTTGATGGATTTACAGTGAAGGTCAAGTCAGTAGATGGGTTCCAGGGTGGGGAGGAGGACCTAATTATAATATCAACAGTAAGATCTAATACTCATGCATCAGTTGGGTTCACATCGAATCTGCAACGAACTAATGTTGCTCTTACAAGGGCTAGGTAATATTTTATGTAAGTTTTTTGAAGAAGTTTGCCTTTGATTCTAGTTTAAAGTATTGTAAATAACAATTGGCCTTGTAATGCCTTTCAGACACTGTCTATGGATATTGGGAAATGAAAGAACACTAGTGAATAGTGGATCTGTTTGGGAAACCTTGGTCCTTGATGCTAAGATTCGTCAATGTTTCTTTTATGCTGATGAGGACAAGGATTTGGCAAAAGCAATTTTAGATGTGAAGAAAGAATTTGAACAGTTTGATGATTTGCTTAATCATGATAGCATACTTTTTAAAAGTGCTAGGTGGAAGGTATTTGGCCCCTCTTATCTATATTTTTCATTATATATTTTCATATTTGTAATTTCCAATAGTGGTGATGTTAATACTCTTTCTTAATTTGCTTATGTACTTATTATATTATATTATATTTCCTTTTTGCAATCTCCACAGATTCTTTTCAGTGATAACTTTTTGAAATCCTTTCAAAAACTGAAGTTTGTCCGGACAAAGAAGTCAGTTATAAACCTTCTACTTAAAATTTCCAATGGCTGGAGACCCAAAAAGTTTAGTGTAATTTGTGAAAGTTCTTCACAGATCTTAAAGCAATTTAAGGTTGAAGGACTTTATATTGTTTGTGCAAATGACATAGTAAAGGAATGGGGTGACATAGCAAAGGAATTGAGGTACACTCAAGTTTTGAAGATATGGGATATATTACCTATAGAGGATATTCCAAAATTAGTCAAACGTCTTGATAGCATGTTTGGAAAATATACAGTTCACTTCATTAATTGCTGCCAAGAGAAATGTCTTGAGGGGTGCGTATGTCCTTTTCATTCTTGTAGATCCATAATAATGTTGCCAATTTTGGAAATTGATGGTGCCTTATTTTGATTTTTTAAATTTACAAGAAATTCTTTTTTATATATTGATTTTTTTTTCTTGCTTTGTGTCTAGGTATTTGGAAATTCCAAAGAGTTGGTCAATCTCTTTTGATATTGTCCGGATTAAGAATCTTGACAACAATGAAAATGGGAGTGATCTAAGTGGTTGTGCTTCTGATGGCAAAAGTTATATTGAGAATGCTAGGGTGAGTGAGAGTCTGTTGCTGATGAAATTCTACTCCTTATCGGCAGGTGTAGTGAGCCACTTGCTTTCTAACAATGATGGTGGTGAATTGGATCTACCATTTGAAGTAACTGACCAAGAGCTAGAGATAATCCTTTTTCCTAGAAGTACATTTGTACTGGGGCGATCAGGTACTGGGAAAACTACTGTTTTGACTATGAAGTTATTTCAGAAAGAAAAATTGCACCATATGGCAACAGAGTTATGGGGGGATGTCAAGAACAATACACTTGTGCATAGTGAAGAAAAGGAAGTTGAGGATACTGCTGCTGAGATAAAGAAAACTATATTGCGCCAAATTTTTGTGACAGTGAGTCCGAAATTGTGTTATGCTATAAAACAACATGTTTCTCACTTGAAAAGGTGCGTAGATTATCTGATAAAATGGTTGTTGCAAATCTACTTTGTTACCCTCTCTTTTCCAAATTGTTTGTATGCCTTTGAAAATCCAGCTTTTTTAAGGGGACATGTTTTAATTCTCTTTCTTTGAGAAATTTTTTTTAAGTTACTCACTTTAATTTCAAATCATATAAAGCAAAAGAAATATTAGAAAAGTATTTGAAACTGTGCTTATTGATCTTTCAAATTGAAAAATATTTTGTATTCCACAATGTTAGATAGATAATTTATTATTGCGTTGTACTCTTGTGCTCTATGGGTGGTACGTGGTACTCTTCTAGAAGTGTCTAGAATATTTAGGTGATGAGTGTCCCACTAGGTTGTCACGATTAGAAGAGTTATATTGTAACCAATTCTCTCACTATATATGTAATGAATTGACTGAGGTTAGTAGAACCATGAATATCAATTCCTCTTTGCAAAATATTCTAAATACACTTCATAAATGTTATATACACTTCTTCTTTTTCTTGGGAATAATGTTGGTTAATTTTAACTGAAAAGCCTATTTTAACATTTTTTTCCCCCATATACAGCTTTGCCTATACTGGTAATTCTTCAAAAGAAAGGTCTTCAAATGATATGGATGATTTTGAAGATGCCTCTCAATTCAATGACATCCCAGATTCTTTTGTTGATGTTCCCCCCAAGTCATATCCTCTTGTCATAACATTTCACAAATTTATGATAATGCTTGATGGAACTGTGGGTAATTCATACTTTGAAAGATTCCATGAGGCAAGGAAACTTTCTAATGGTCCAATAAGTGGTAGTTTAGTTGCCTTACAGAGCTTTATAAGGATGAAAGAAGTTAATTATGAGAGGTTTAGTACATCATACTGGCCTCGTTTCAATACCCAGCTAACTAAGAAGCTTGACTCTTCCAGAGTTTTCACAGAGATTATTTCCCATATAAAAGGTGGCCCACAATCTGTGGAGGTAGGTGATGGTAAACTCAGTCGTGAGGACTATGTTCTACTATCAGATTTTCGGGTTTCCAATCTAAGTAGAGAAAAGAGAGGAATGATATATGACATCTTTCAAAATTATGAAAAAATGAAGAATGAAAATGCTGAGTTTGATTTTTCTGACCTTGTAATTGATCTTCATCGTCGATTAAGAGTTGAAAGATACAAGGGTGATGAAATGGATTTTGTATATGTTGATGAGGTGTAGGATCTTACATTGAGCCAAATTGCATTATTTAAATATATTTGTAGAAATGTTGAAGAAGGTTTTGTTTTCTCTGGTGATACTGCTCAGACAATTGCAAAAGGAATTGATTTTAGATTCCAAGATATAAGGTCTCTATTCTACAAGAAGTTTGTGCTGGAATCGAAATCCAGTGGGAAAAATGGAAGAAAAGAGAAAGGATTAATCTCAGAAATCTTCCATTTGAGCCAAAACTTCCGTACTCACGATGGAATTCTTAAGCTATCACAGAGTGTTATTGAACTTCTTTATCATTTCTTTCCTCAATTTATTGATGCTTTGCAGCCTGAGACTAGTCGTATAGATGGCAAAGCTCCTATTCTGCTTGAATCCAGGAACAACGAAAATGCTATCGTCACTATTTTTGGCAATAGTGGAAATGCTGGAGGGAGTATTGTTGGCTTCGGTGCAGAGCAGGTAATATTGGTACGAGATGATCGTGTTCGGGAGGGAATTACCAATCATGTTGGAAAGCAAGCTCTTATTCTAACTATTGTGGAGTGCAAGGGCCTTGAATTTCAGGTGGATATAATAATTTTAAGTCATTCATTTTATTGCACCATAATTTATTTATATGTTAGAAGATTGTCACTTCTTTTGTTCAAATTGTGGTTTATTAACTGTATCAGTAATTTATTGCCTCTATTTCTCAACCCATTTGTGACTCTCGTAATTTCCTTCTACAGGATGTATTGTTGTATAACTTTTTTGGCTCATCACCTAAGAAAAATCTATGGAGAGTGATATATAAATATATGAAAGAGCAAGATTTGCTTGACCCAACTTTACCCAGCTCTTTCCCAAGTTTCAATGAGGCTAAACACAATGTCTTGTGCTCCGAACTGAAGCAACTTTATGTGGCTATCACTCGCACCAGGCAGAGATTGTGGATTTGTGAGAATACAGAGGACGTCTGTAAACCTATGTTTGACTATTGGAAGAAAATGTGTGTTGTCCAAGTCAGACAACTGGATGATTCACTTGCTCAGGCAATGCAAGTTGCTAGCAGTCCAGAGGATTGGAAGTCCCGAGGCATTAAGGTGACTACAGCATTATTGATTGTAACACTCTGAAAATTTATTGCTACCTTCTCTCTCTCTCTCTTTTCTTAGGAAAAACCATTACTGTATATCTCCAACTCTGCTATCTGTTTTCTTGCAGTTGTATGATGAGCATAACTTCCTATCTGCAACCATGTGCTTTGAAAGAGCTGGTGATATCTATTGGGAAAGAAGGTCCAAGGCTGCTGGCCTTAGAGCAGATGCTGACCATATGCGCAGTTCAAATCCTGAAGAGGCAAATGTTAAACTAAGGCAAGCTGCTGAAATATATGAAGATATAGGCAAAGCTGACTCTGCTGCCCAATGTTTTTCTGATTTGGGGGAGTTTGAAAGAGCAGGTATGCATTGGATTCTCAGACTTTGGTCAAATATAACCTATCATCGGTGATGTACATTTTGTTATTGTTCTTGTGTCACAACTACATTGTTAAGGGACATGACATCATCTAAAAATTTCAATGTCTGAAAATTGAAAAGTTCAAATTTTGTAATGAAGTCTTAGTCTTATAGTTGTTGCCTTGCTTTTAGGTTTATTTGCTTTAAGAAACTTCTGGTTGCGTTTTAATTCATTTTTCTAATGCCAGGGAAATAATTTGATAGTTTATTTGTTTGCTGACTTGGGCTCTGACAGATGGCTTTGATTCTTAGTTTATTGGTTATGTAAAGGCTTAAGTTTAATAAAATTTAAGTAGCTTTTTAAAAAATTTGAGGGTGTGATTGCCTTCTTCTTTTTAGGTGTGATTAATGGAAATCTAATTACAATTGCCTAGGGTTTGTCTTTTCTTTTACTCCTGTTCCCTGATTTGGTATCAAACAACCATAAAAGTCCTTCAAAATTCACTCTCCATCTTAATCCAACAATAGCTATGTTTTTTAACATTAAAGTAATAAAGAGTCATTCAAGATCTCGTCAAGAAATCTAACCTAGTGTCGGATTCCTAAAGATCCTGCATCAAATTGGTATCATATCCAACTACTTCTGTCCTGCATTAAATTCATCCTAATCTTTCTTTGAAAAATATTTAGGAACAGTATATATATAAATACTTTTGCACAATTTGTCAAAATTCACATAGACTTTGAAATTTTTTTAGCTTTGTTAAATAATATAGGTATAATTGCAGTATCCTTCAAAGGTTTAATTGCTTAGGATATCTTAGTGTGTCTTCCTAGGGTTTTTTCTTTTGCTCTTTTCAATACACTTTTAGACAATTTTGTCAGGAATAAGCACGTAACAGATAGGGTCATCTGTTTATCCACCTAAGTAGCCCAATTTCAGTAAGTTTTTTTCTTCTTTTGTTATTCTTTCTAGTTTTTATAGAAAATGGACGCCACTGTCCAACTTAGTTGACCTCCTGATTAGACCTTTGAACCTAAAACTTCTCAATTTTTTTGTTTTCTCAATGGTTTGGTATATAAAAAATTGGTGGCTGAAATACACCTATTTGTACTTCAAATTTCATCCAATTTTCATTTTTGTCCTTCAAATGTAAATAGTTGCAATTTCATCCCTGAAAATTTAAATGGTACAAAATTTGTTCTTCTCTATATCAACCTTTAATTTGAACTTCTTATTGTTGCAGGAAGGCTTTATTTAGAAAAATGTGGGGAGCCTGGACTACAAAGGGCTGGGGAATGCTTTTCTCTAGCAGGATGCTATGAACTGGCAGCTAATGTGTATGCTAGAGGCAACTTTTTCTCAGAATGTTTGAAAGTTTGCACCAAAGGTAAATTATTTGACAATGGTTTTGAGTACATTAAGTATTGGAAAAATCATGCAAAGATGGATTTTGGTGTGGCTACAAGAGCAAGGGAAATAGACAAGATTGAACAGGAGTTTCTAGAGGGTTGTGCTCTTCATCACCATGTGCTTAAAGATAACAGAGCCATGATGAAATTTGTTAAAGCTTTTCAATCCATCGATTTGATGCGCAAGTTTTTGAAGTCTTTGAATTGCCTTGATGAGCTTCTTTTGTTGGAAGAAGAATCAGGAAACTTCTTGGAGGCTGCAAACATTGCGGAGCTGAGAGGGGAGATTCTACTTGAAGCTGATCTCCTAGGGAAGGCAGGGAATTTCAAAAAGGCGTCCATGCTATGTCTCTTCTATGTGCTTTACAACTCACTTTGGTCACCTGGAAGCAAAGGCTGGCCATTAAAGCAGTTTGCACAGAAGCAGGAGATTTTGGCAAAAGCCAAGTCATTTGCTAAGAATGAGTCAAATGACTACTATTTGGTTGTTTGTAGAGAGGCAGACATTTTATCAAGTGAACAGAGTAACTTGTCCATAACTAAAAAGTATTTGAATGCTTCTCAGAGACATAATAGTGTTGGAGGTGAAACAATTGCTGCTCGAAAAATTCTAGATGCTCATCTTCAGTCAAACTCTTCAAAGTATGTGTGGCAGGATTATGTTGTTTTTGATCTGACAAAGCATTCGGAACAGATGATCTCCAGAGATCAGATTTCAGTAGAAACACTAGTTTACTTTTGGAATTTTTGGAAAGATAAGATTGTGAACATTCTCAAGTATCTCAAATGTCTTGACATCCAAGATGATAATGAATATAGAAGTTATGGTGATTTCTGTTTGAATTACTTGGGAGTGCGGAAGCAGTTTTATAATCTTAATGCAATCTATGTATTGCTCAACCCTGATGCGGATTGGGTAAGGGAATTGGACAGTAGACTCCTTCAGCGGAATGGAAATGTGATTTATATTAATGTTCACCATTTTGTTTCAGCTGCTCGTAATTACTGGTGTTCAGAACTACTTCGTGCTGGTATGAAAGTTTTGGACAATCTTCAAGCTCTTTACAATTTCTCATTGAAGAATTCCCTCTCCATGTTCTGCCAAAGCAGATCTCTTACTTATATCTATGAGGTTGCAAAGTTTCTTTCAGAATCTGAATATCGGAACCATAGTTACTACAACAATAAGACATTGCAGAGATTTGTTGAACTTTCTACCAAGTCTTTTTTTGGCTATATATTTCCCCTAGATTGGCGGAAATCATTGGCAGAGAACATGTTTTCTCTAAGAGAATCGGAGGTTTCAAGGAATTTACTAGAACAGGTCATAATTGAAAACATCAGCTTGAAGGGTAAGTTGACATACGGGCAAATTGGAAGAGTTGTAGTGATAACTCTTGGATTGGGTAAAATAAACAATGATTTATATAAGGAGATTTTGAAAAGGTTTGATGGGACTTGTGGAAATCAACCATGGAAGACATTCATTCAGGTTCTCAGTGGGAATATGGGACCAGAATTTCCTCAAGGTACTTTAACTGACAATAACTGTGAATCTCCAAGGGAATTGTGCGTTGTGCTGAAGCTACAAGAAGCTTTGATGGATACTTACAATGCAAATTGGAGAGAAGTCGACTATATTTCACCTGGTTGTTTCTTGTATCTTATTGAGCGCCTCCTAATCTTGGCATCTTACTTCAAGGGATACTTTATCACTTCGAAGTCTTCTTTTGCTGAATGGTTTATCTATCAAGATGCAGATACCAACCTGAATTCCACTGCTGGTATTGGATCATGCCATGTTATCTTTAAGTTTATTGTCAATGTTGCTCAGCAGCTTCTTTTTAATAAGAAAGATACAATGGATTGGATCAGAAAGTCTAATGTAAACGTGAAGGACTACTATCCACTGCTGGTATTGAGATTGGTTTCTATAATATGTTTAGTTCATCTGAATTCTGGGGAATTTTTGGAATTTGTATTTTCTCTTCTCTGTAGGAGCTATATTACTGAGCAACTTCCGTGGGAATTTTATGATGTCATTCGGAGAAAACGGAAACATATAAATGTGAATGTGCTAGCTGAAGCATTTAAAAAGATTCACAATCCTCTTGTAATTGTGAGTTTGGGAGGAAATTGTTCAAGGTTTCTATGTCCAGATGCCATTTTTGTGGACATGAGGGTAAAACAGTGCAGGGAGGACATGTTAAAAGTCTTGTTTCCAGAGACAGTGAAAGCATCACAAGGTCAAACTGAGACGGTTGAAGTGGAAGCAACTAACTCTGGCAATGAAGTGCTTTCTTCAGGCACTTATGATCAAGACAGTTGTAAGACTGCACCTTCAAACTTGGCTGTGGTGGCAGATCAGGGGGACTTGAACAACATAAATGGAAGCAAGCTGCGAGTGAATTACTTTCAGGAAATATTTGAAGATTTGAAGTTGTTGGAGTGTGGTAAAGATCCAAGGAGCTTTTTGTCAAATGTCCAAATAATGAAGGTAATGCAAAATTTTCATATAATATATGACTTCAGCAAAAGGCTTATGCAAATGAGCATCATACTGTATTTTTGTTCTTTTCCTATGTAAGGTAATGCAAAATTTTCATATAATATTTGACTTCAGTGAAAAGAATACTCACAAATGAGCATCATACTAAATTTTTATTCTGTTCCTATGTAAATAGCAGGTGAATTTGGAGAAAAGTATTCACCTTGTAAGTACTGTTAAGAGTGAATGCCTTCAGAATACTATCGACAATGTTGATGAAAACCTATTGGAGGAAGTAGACAGCATGGTTGATGAACTGGCGCAACTTTCTGCTGCACTGGATGTGAGGTCAGTATATACATTGACTTTGATGTGACTAACCTTCTTTTGCTTTGTCCAAAAGGGGTCCTTATTCAAAATTGTACATTATTGATGGATTAGATTGACCCATTTTTACTTTGTTTTATAACGCGTGTACCTAGTGGTCATGGAAATATCAAAACCTTCCCTTTTATTTCCTGACCTTTTTTTCTTCCTTCTCTCTTTTGCATGACCTTCTCAGTGAACCGGAACTTGGAAACAATATGTCAACAATTCGAGAACTTTGCAAGAGATTGCTGTCAAGAAGGCCAAATCTGGAACCTATCTTAAGTAAGCTATTCTTCCAACAGGGCACAAACCTTGTGGTTGAGACTTCTGGCAATATATCAAATGAGCAGCAGTGTGATGTAAAGGACAGTGATAGCAAAGCTAAGGAAAATAGCAGTGCTGATGTTGCGTCGGTCTCCAACAGCAAAAACAGACGGGAAACAGAAAATAAGGGGAAAGGTAACAAGTCCAAGAAAAACAAGAGGGGTAAAAAAAGTGGCAGTAAGAGATAAATAGATGTACGTGAGTTGAAAGTTGTTATGTATCACACCTTTCAGAAATTGTCTTCTATGTGCACTTGAAAGAGATGAACAATCTAGCATTTCAGAAAAGTTCTTTCAATTTCAATAGTTAGCACTTAAGTGTTGTATACCACAAGGCTATAGAATTTGCAATTCAAGGGCAATGTGATTTTCAAAGGAGATTGTCTTGTCCCATCTTCTTGAGCAGTGTGTGGGGTTATTAGTTTTCTTTATTTCAGATTTAAGGTTGCTTCTGATTGTAATTAAAGAACAATGATTCACTAGGTTCAGGTTACCCTAAATATTCTCATTTTCCAACTCTTAATAGTATGTGAGTTTATGAAGGTATTGAAGGGAGTGGAAAATTAAAATTAACAATTAGTGAGAAGTAATTGAAATGATTAAAGCATTTTGCTCGTTCTTTTTGGTTTGGATGTTTGTAAGAAAAGTGATGCGGTAAAAAATTCACGAAGGAATTTACAGAGGATCAGAGTAGGAAAAAACAGAAAAACTTTGGCACCTAAGGCTGTTTGAAGTTCACGCCAAGTGGAAAAAAAGAAAATAAAGTTTAAGAATCAATAATAAGGGTTGCATGTTGGCAGTAGTTAGGGTTCCTTGGAGTGAATACCAAGCCATTGGAAGAGAATTCCTAAAATAATTTTATTATTAAGGAAAAATGTATCAATACTGAATTTTGGGGTTTTAAATAGGATTCTCAAGTTATATGTATCAAAGAAAGAACTTAACTAGTGAACAAATTGCGAATACCTCATTTTATCTCTTGCTAAACTTTATAAGAAAATTCATTATTATTTTATCTTAAAGCAAAATGAAAAATCTAGTTTTATAAAGATTTATTCTTTTTTCAAATAAAATAAAATAACTATTAGAATAGAACTTTCTCAAAGGTTCTAGCTTGATTTAGTCTAAGCTATGCTCTAATGTATTAGTTTTGTGAGCTTGAAATATTTTAGCAGTTTTAATCAGAGTCTTTCTCTCTGTTTTTATTCCGCCTTTTTGGCTTACTAGTTGTCACACTCAGTTGGCTACAATTCTTGGACTTCAGTTTTAGTATCTAATTCATAAAATAAAAAAATAAAATAAGAAGAAGAAGAAGAAGAAGAAGAAGATTACTCTTTGCATGACGAAAAAAGACAAAAAGGAAAAAGGCCGACTATTAGATGCAACTTGTTCTTGTTCTTGTTCTTGGTCTTCTTCAAGAACTGGGTTTTGTTGGGTGATAGTGGTGGGAGGTTCAGCTTTCGCTGGAAGAATAGAGAGGTTTCCGATCATAGAGACAGTGGCACCTATGAGAATTGCCGCTTTTGTGTAGTGAGTGAGTGTGAATAATGAGCACCTGCCCCCGGACTCCTAAAATTTGCTTGCATATTTAGTACTACTCTAAAAAGTAGTTACTCACTGACATAGAAAAAATTGAAAAAAAGGACTCACTTGAAAGTGACTCTAACACCAAAAAAAAAAAAAAAAGAAAGAAGGTATAACCTTTTCACTGATTTCACTATTCTTGCAAATAGCTTTGACTGTCCCACGTTTTACACCTATTTCACTATTTTTATTCTTTTTTATTTAATATCATTATTTTCATGGTTTTAACCTTTCAAAGTATTTTATTATTGAGTGATGCTAACAATATTACAAATTTTACTACTTATGTCTTACAAATTGACATGTCACTAGCCACAAAAAATAATTTTAAACATATATTCATTATATTTTTTAAGTAATACTAATCACATTTTTACCACATCAATTTGTAAAATGTGTAGTAGCTAGGACTATTAATTGGTTATTTTTGTTTATTTATTTTAATAAAATGAAATATATTCATATTTTCTTACAATTGTTTATTTATTTTGTTATTATTATTGATTAATATTTTTTAAATTAATTTCATTTTTAATATTGTCTTTTAATTTTGCCCCCTTCAAACTAAAATCCTGACTCTGCCACTGTGTACACCAGATTCTCTCTCTCTCTCCCGCACACACACAACATTTTCCCAATTGGTTTCCCATTTTTCTTATTTCATTGTCGTTTGGCATAGTGTTTGAATGATCCTGATCTACCATGAGTTGTCAAGTCATGAGTGGAATGTTAAGAAAGGGTTACATTTTACAGAATGCAACTAGCAAACTTGTTAGGTTCTAAGGTCTTAGGATTTTATGTATTTAGAACTCTAATTTGTAATGTTGGCAAACCATGATCAAAACATTGTATTTAGTCTTATTTAGACTTGCTCAAAGTTGGTTTAATATTGTAAAGTTGGAATTGAGTGGCTGCAGAAGTACTTGGGACTCTCGGCCTGGCTCGATCGATCGAAGAATAGACTCGATCGATCGAAAAT